>NC_048573.1:1192273-1492273 GCF_013265735.2 Oncorhynchus mykiss | reverse complement strand
GCACCGGGCTATGCACCCGCACTGGGGACACCGTGCGCACTTCAGCATAACACGGTGCCTGTCCGGTCTCTCTAGCCCCCCGGTAAGCACAGGGAGTTTGCACAGGTCTCCTACCTGGCGTAGCCATACTCCCTGTGAGCCCCCCCCCCAATAAATTTTTGGGGCTGACTCTCGGGCCTCCATCCGCGTCGCCGTGCTGCCTCCTCATACCAGCGCCACTCTGCTTTCGCCGCCTCCAGTTCTTCTTTAGTGCGGCGATATTCTCCAGGCTGTGCCCAGGGTCCTTTACCATCCAATTCATCCTCCCATGTCCAGTACTCCTCTTTTTGTATCTCCTGCTGCTGCTGTTGCTTCTCCTGCTGCTCCTGCCTGTTGACAAGCCGCTTGGTCCTGTTGTGGTGGGTGATTCTGTAACGGTTCTCTTTAGTTGAAGGAGAGGCGGACCAAAATGTGGCGTGATGATGATTCATGTTTGTTTAATGAAGAAAAACTATACATGAATAAACTAACGAAAACAATAAACGTGAGAACTGAAAACAGCCCTATCTGGTGCAAACACAAAGACAGGAACAATCACCCACGAAACACTCAAAGAATATGGCTGCCTAAATATGGTTCCCAATCAGAGACAACGATAAACACCTGCCTCTGATTGAGAACCATTCCAGACAACCATAGACTATGCTAGATACCCCTACTATAATACAAACCCAATACCTAACAAAAACCCCAAGACAAAACACACCACATACAAAACCCATGCCACACCCTGGCCTGACCAAATAAATGAAGACAAACATAATATATTTCGACCAGGGCGTGACACAGGGATGCAGCTTGAGCCCCACTCTCTTCAACATATATAGCAATGAATTGGCGAAGGCACTACAACAGTCTGCAGCATCCGGCCTCACCTTACTAGGATCTGAAGTCAAATGTGTACTGTTTGCTGATGATCTGGTGCTTCTGCCACCAACCAAGGAGGTTCTACAGCAGCACATAGATCTTCTGCAAAGATTCTGTCAGACCTGGGCCCTGAGAGTAAATCTTAGTAAGACAAAAAAATGGTGTTCCAAATTCCAAATTCCATCTAGACACTGTTACCCTAGAGCACACAACAAAACTGTACATACCCTTAAAGCCACAGGATCTGAGAGACAAGGCAAGAAGGGCCTTCTATGCCATCAAAAGGAACATAGAATTCAACATACCAATTAGGATCTGGCAAAAAAATATATTTTAATCAGTTATAGAACACATTGCCCTCTACGGTTTGGAGTCCGTTCACCAACCAAGAATTGATTAAATGGAACATGCACCAAATTGAGACTGTGCACGGAGAATTCTGCAAGAATATCCTCTGTGTACAACATAAAACACAAATTAATGCATGCAGTGCAGAATTAGGTCGACAACCGCTAATTATCAAAATCCAAAAAAGATGTTCAATTCTACAACCAAAAAAGGAAGCGACCGGTTAGCTGCTCAGATAGCAGATGTTTGAAATTGGTGAGGGAGATAAAAGTCTCCAACTTCAGCGATTTTTGCAATTCGTTCCAGTCACATGCAGCAGAGAACTGGAACGAAAGGCGGCCAAATGAGGTGTTGGCTTTAGGGATGATCAGTGAGATACACCTGCTGGAGCGCGTGCTACGGGTGAGTGTTGCCATCGTGACCAGTGAACTGAGATAAGGCGGAGCTTCACCTAGCATGGACTTGTAGATGACCTGGAGCCAGTGGGTCTGGCGACGAATATGTAGCGAAGGCCAGCCGACTAGAGCATACAGGTCGCAGTGGTGGATGGTATAAGGTGCGTTAGTGACAAAACGGATGGCACTGTGATAAACTGCATCCAGTTTGCTGAGTAGAGTGTTGGAAGCTATTTTGTAGCTATTTTGTAGCTATTCCTCGCCGAAGATTCGAGGATCGGTAGGATAGTCAGTTTTACTAGGGTAAGTTTGGCGGCGTGAGTGAAGGAGGCTTTGTTGCGGAATAGAAAGCCGACTCTTGATTTGATTTTCGATTGGAGATGTTTGATATGGGTCTGGAAGGAGAGTTTAGAGTCTAGCCAGACACCTAGGTACTTATAGATGTCCACATATTCAAGGTCGGAACCATCCAGGGTGGTGATGCTGGTCAGGCGTGCGGGTGCAGGCAGCGAACGGTTGAAAAGCATGCATTTGGTTTTACTAGCGTTTAAGAGCAGTTGGAGGCCACGGAAGGAGTGCTGTATTTCATTGAAGCTCGTTTGGAGGTTAGATAGCACAGTGTTCAAGGACGGGCCGGAAGTATATAGAATGGTGTCGTCTGCGTAGAGGTGGATCAGGGAATCGCCCGCAGCATGAGAAACATCATTGATATATACAGAGAAAAGAGTCGGCCCGAGAATTGAACCCTGTGGCACCCCCATAGAGACTGCCAGAGGACCGGACAGCATGCCCTCCGATTTGACACACTGAACTCTGTCTGCAAAGTAATTGGTGAACCAGGCAAGGCAGTCATCCGAGAAACCGAGGCTACTGAGTCTGCCGATAAGAATACGGTGATTGACAGAGTCGAAAGCCTTGGCAAGGTCTATGAAGACGGCTGCACAGTACTGTCTTTTATCGATGGCGGTTATGATATCGTTTAGTACCTTGAGCGTGGCTGAGGTACACCCGTGACCGGCTCGGAAACCAGATTGCACAGTGGAGAAGGTACGGTGGGATTCGAGATGGTCAGTGACCTGTTCGTTGACTTGGCTTTCGAAGACCTTAGATAGGCAGGGCAGGATGGATATAGGTCTGTAGCAGTTTGGGTCCAGGGTGTCGCCCCCTTTGAAGAGGGTGATGACTGCGGCAGCTTTCCAATCCTTGGGGATCTCAGACGATATGAAAGAGAGGTTGAACAGGCTGGTAATAGGGGTTGCGACAATGGCGGCGGATAGTTTCAGGAATAGAGGGTCCAGATTGTCAAGCCCAGCTGATTTGTACGGGTCCAGGTTTTGCAGCTCTTTCAGAACATCTGCTATCTGGATTTGGGTAAAGGAGAACCTGGAGAGGCTTGGGCGAGTAGCTGCGGGGGGGGGGGGGGGGCTGTTGGCCGAGGTTGGAGTAGCCAGGCGGAAGGCATGGCCAGCCGTTGAGAAATGCTTGTTGAAGTTTTCGATAATCATGGATTTATTGGTGGTGACCGTGTTACCTAGCCTCAGTGCAGTGGGCAGCTGGGAGGAGGTGCTCTTGTTCTCCATGGACTTCACAGTGTCCCAGAACTTTTTGGAGTTGGAGCTACAGGATGCAAACTTCTGCCTGAAGAAGTTGGCTTTAGCTTTCCTGACTGACTGTGTGTATTGGTTCCTGACTTCCCTGAACAGTTGCATATCGCGGGGACTATTCGATGTTATTGCAGTCCGCCACAGGATGTTTTTGTGCTGGTCGAGGGCAGTCAGGTCTGGAGTGAACCAGGGGCTATATCTGTTCTTAGTTCTGCATTTTTTGAACGGAGCATGCTTATCTAAAATGGTGAGGAAGTTACTTTTAAAGAAAGACCAGGCATCCTCAACTGACGGGATGAGGTCAATGTCCTTCCAGGATACCCGGGCCAGGTCGATTAGAAAGGCCTGCTCACAGAAGTGTTTTAGGGAGCGTTTGACAGTGATGAGGGGTGGTCGTTTGACTGCGGCTCCGTAGCGGATACAGGCAATGAGGCAGTGATCGCTGAGATCCTGGTTGAAGACAGCGGAGGTGTATTTGGAGGGCCAGTTGGTCAGGATGACGTCTATGAGGGTGCCCTTGTTTACAGAGTTAGGGTTGTACCTGGTGGGTTCCTTGATGATTTGAGTGAGATTGAGGGCATCTAGCTTAGATTGTAGGACTGCCGGGGTGTTAAGCATATCCCAGTTTAGGTCACCTAACAGAACAAACTCTGAAGCTAGATGGGGGGCGATCAATTCACAAATGGTGTCCAGGGCACAGCTGGGAGCTGAGGGGGGTCGGTAGCAGGCGGCAACAGTGAGAGACTTATTTCTGGAGAGAGTAATTTTCAAAATTATTAGTTCGAACTGTTTGGGTATGGACCTGGAAAGTATGACATTACTTTGCAGGCTATCTCTGCAGTAGACTGCAACTCCTCCCCCTTTGGCAGTTCTATCTTGACGGAAGATGTTATAGTTGGGTATGGAAATCTCAGAATTTTTGGTGGCCTTCCTGAGCCAGGATTCAGACACGGCAAGGACATCAGGGTTAGCAGAGTGTGCTAGAGCAGTGAGTAAGACAAACTTAGGGAGGAGGCTTCTGATGTTGACATGCATGAAACCAAGGCTTTTTCGATCACAGAAGTCAACAAATGAGGGTGCCTGGGGACATGCAGGGCCTGGGTTTACCTCCACATCACCCGCGGAACAGAGAAGGAGTAGTATGAGGGTGCGGCTGAAGGCTATCAAAACTGGTCGCCTAGGGCGTTGGGGACAGAGAATAAGAGGAGCAGGTTTCTGGGCATGGTAGAATATATTCAGGGCATAATGCGCAAACAGGGGTATGGTGGGGTGCGGGTACAGTGGAGGTAAGCCCAGGCACTGGGTGATGATGAGAGAGGTTGTATCTCACTCACATCACTGTTAGAGGAATTCTAAATTCCTATATGTTTTGTAGCCAAAACCAAATTCGCACTCTCTCTATTTCATTAATGAGTTGTAAATTCATTAATTATGCATGAAATAGATCGAGACCAGTCTTAAAAGTCAGGTAATAGCGTTTAATTCAAGAGAGTACTGGTTACATACACATTTTACCACAGGTTATAAACTGAAAATGAAAAATCAGTTTCTCACACTCTCTCCGATCCACACAATAGCGCAGTGTCTTCAGGTCTGTATTCTACTCCCCTCATAAAACAAACTGTCTAAAGAGATATGCCATCTCCCTTAAACCCAAGGTACAGACAATTAATTTGTTTTACTTACATTTTCAGTAACAGCTTAACCAAGAACCCATACATTTCATACCATAACATAATAGTATTAAAATAAATGGTTCTAAGCTAAATGCATACATAATTAATCATTTCAACTATAATTTCCTCCAACAATCACCGGAACAGAGGAGGAGTAGTATGAGGGTGCGGCTAAAGGCTATCAAAACTGGTCACCTAGAGCGTTGGGGACAGAGAATAAAAGGAGCAGATTTCTGGGCATGGTAGAATATATTCAGGGCATAATGCGCAGACAGGGGTATGGTGGGGTGCGGGTACAGCGGAGGTAAGCCCAGGCACTGGGTGATGATGAGAGAGGTTGTATCTCTGGACATGCTGGTTGTAATGGGTGAGGTCACCGCATGTGTGGGAGGTGGGACAAAGGAGGTATCAGGGGTATGAAGAGTGGAACTAGGTGCTCCATTGTAAACTAAAACAATGATAACTAACCTGAACAACAGTATACAAGGCATATTGACATTTGAGAGAGACATACAGCGATACATACAGTAATCACAGGTGTTGAATTGGGAGAGCTAGCTAAAACAGTAGGTGAGACAACAGCTAATCAGCTAGCACAACAACAGCAGGTAAAATGGCGTTGACTAGGCAGGGAGGGTCGGATTAACTACACACAGAGCCTGATTGCGGCTGGGGCCGACTGATAAAACATAAACAAGCAGAATGGAGTACCGTGATTAATGGACAGTCCAGCATGCATCAGCTATGTAGCCAAGTGATCAGTGTCCAGGGGCAGCGGTGGATGGGGCAGGGAAGCTAGACTGGCGAGTATTATCCAGGTTAAAAAAACAGTCTGGCTGTGCAGAAGGTAAAAGCCGCTAGCAGTGGCTAACAATGACTAAATAGCTTGTAACTAGTTAGCTGGTTAGCTTCTGGAGGTTCTTGAATGTGTTCTAAAAATTTAAAATAATAGCGATTCCGTATCACATTGGGTGAGGTAGGTTACCGGAAGGTGTAAACAAATTAAAAATTGAAAAGAGATTGAAAGTAAATATGGGTCCAGTGAGTGTTTGGGACGCGGCGATTCAGACAGTTAGCAGGCCTGTGCTAACAAGCTAGCAGGTAGTAGGCCGGGGCAAAACAAGCTAGCAGTTATCGGACCGGGGCTAAACAAGCTAGCAGTTAGCAGGCCGAATTAGCAAGCAAGCAGATAGCAAGGGCTATAAAGTTAGCCTTTTGGGGACGTCGCGATGGGGTGAGTCTGCTTATGCCTCTTCATGCGGTGACATCGATAGACCGGTCGTGGGTCCGGATATTGTAGCCCAGGAGTATGCTTCGGCGGTAGCACAGGAGCTCTGGCCGGGCTAGCTTCAAGCTAAGTGGATGGAAACGCTAGCCAGGAGTAATCATCCGGGGTTGCGGTTAGCTAGTTAGCTAGTTGTGAAGATCCAGCTAAAAATTTTCCGTTTGCGGTGGGAATCCGGGGATAAAAATAATAGGTCCGTTATGCTCTGGTTAGAGTCGCGTTGTTCGAACTGACGATAGCTTTCCTGGCGAGAGCTTCCCGAGCTAAAGGTTAGCTGATGACCGGTTAGCTGATGACTGCTAGCAATGGTTTGCTGACTGATAGCTGGTAGTTAGCTGGCTAGCTTCAGTTGAGGGGTTCCAGATCCGAAGTAAATATAAATACTTTAGAAAAAAAAGCAGATCCACGCTACATTGGGTGAGGCGGGTTGCAGGAGAGTATTTAGATGTTGAGGTTCAGCAAAATGTTTTAAAAGATATGCGAAGAAATAATGTCAGGGGAGATATCAACACCCTCCTGTGGTTTACTGTGTTATTATAGCTACATCAAGGGGTAGTCTAATAATGTCAGGGGAGATATCAACACCCCCTGTGGTTTACTGTGGTATTACAGCTACATCAAGTGGTAGTCTAATAATGTCAGGGGAGATATCAACACCCCTTGTGGTTTACTGTGGTATTACAGCCACATCAAGGGGTAGTCTAATAATGTCAGGGGAGATATCAACACCCCCTGTGGTTTACTGTGGTATTACAGCTACAGAGGACATGAACAGGTTAGTGTAGCAACCACATTGCATTGGTGCCTCTCTGGTTCTCCGTGGTATTACAGCTACAGATGACAGGAACAAAGTAGTGTAGTGAACAACATTGTAGGACATTTGAACAAAGACGAGAGGGATGAAATCCCTCTCACCACCATGAACTTGAAGTACCTATACTATCGAACACTCCAGGACAGAAAAGCTCTACAAAGGACATTGTGACCTCTGGGGAACCTCACACAAGTCTGGTCCATCCTTGGGAGCAATTTCCAAATGCCTGAAGGTACCAAGTTCATCTGTACAAACAATAGTATACAAGTATAAATGTAACAGGATAGACTTTACGTCCGTCCCCTCGCCCCGACCTGGGCGCGAACCAGGGATGCTCTGCACACGTCAACAGTCACCCTCGAAGCATCGTTACCCATCGCTCCACAAAAGCCTTGGAATTTTTGTCTGCGTTGTCGTGACCGCTCTTTCCGGTGGATTCCTACGCACCAAACTAACAGAGGTTTTTGGAAATAAAATATATTTTTATGGAACAAAAGGAAATTTGTTGTCTAACTAGCTAGCCATTTCACATCTGTTACATAAACACCATGGGACCACCCAGCCATCATACCGCTCAGGAAGGAGACGCATTCTGTCTCCTAGAGATGAACGTACTTTGGTGCGAAAAGTGCAATCAAATCCCAGAACAACAGCAAAAGACCTTGTGAAGATGCTGGAGAAAACAGGTACAAAAGTATCTATATCCACAGTAAAACAAGCCCTATATCGGCATAACCTGAAAGGCCTCTAAGCAAGGAAGAAGCCACTGCTCCAAAACCGCTATAAAAAGCCAGACTACGGTTTGAAACTGCACATGGGACAAAGATCGTACTTTTTGGAGAAATGTCCTCTGGTCTGATGAAACAAAAATTGAACTATTTGGCCATAATGACCATCATTATGTTTGGAGGAAAAAGGGTGAGGCTTGAAAGCCGAAGAACAACATCCCAACTGTGAAACACGGGGGTGTCAGCAGCATATTGTGGGAGTGCTTGCTGCAGGAGGGTCTGGAACACTTCAGAAAATAGATGACATCATGAAGTATGAAAATGATGCGGATATATGGAAGCAACATCTCAAGACATCAGTCAGGAAGTTAAAGCTTGGTTGCAAATGGGTCTTCCAAATGGACAATGACCCCAAGCATAATTCCAAAGTTAAAATAAAGTGTTGATCCTAACTGACAGGGAATTTTTACTTGGAATAAATGTCAGGAATTGTGAAAAACTGAGCTTAAATATATTTGGCTAATGTCAGGTGAGATTTCAACACCCCTGTGGTTCTCTGTGGTATTACAGCTACCGAGGACAGGAACAAGGTAGTGTAGTGAACAACATTGTGTTGGTTCCTCTCTGGTTCTCTATGGTATTACAGCTACAGATCAGGATGCTGACGAGTAAGATGTCAACTAGGCAAAGCCGCCTAAGCTGAACAGAAGAAGGAGCCATTTAGAAGATTTGGGTCTGATGAAAAAAAGCACCATGGTCCACCCTTATTTCCTACTCCCTACTCCCTAGCCCCTACTCCCTAGCCCCTATTCCCTTGCCCCTACTCCCTACTCCCTAGCCCCTACTCTCTAGCCCCTACTGACCAGACCCTACTCACTGGCCCCTACTCTCTAGCCCCTACTCCCCAGACCCTACTCCCTAGCCCCTACTCTCTAGCCCCTACTCCCCAGACCCTACTACCCAGACCCTACTCCCTAGCCGCTACTCTCTAGCCCCTACTCCCCAGACCCTACTCCCTAGCCCCTACTCTCTAGCCCCTACTCCCCAGACCCTACTCTCTAGTCCCTGAATCCCTAGAATCTAGCCTCTACTCCCTAGCCCCTACTCCTTAGCCTCTACTCACTAACCCCTACTCCCTAGCCTCTACTCTCTAGCCCCTACTCCCTAGCCTCTAATCCCTAGCCCCTACTCCCTAGCCTCTAATCCCTAGCCCCTACTCCCTAGCCTCTAATCCCTAGCCCCTACTCCCTAGCCTCTAATCCCTAGCCCCTACTCCCTAGCCTCTAATCCCTAGCCCCTACTCCCTAGCCTCTACTCTCTAGGGTCAGGGGTGGGAGGGGTGGCTTTGAAGAAAATATACAGTGGTAGAGGTATAGACAAGTATTGACAAGATAAAATGATAATATATTCTCTCTTCCTCTGTTTCATCAGCTAGTCAATACTCTCAGATCTATAGAACTATACAGTGGTAGAGGAAGTATAGAAAAGATAATCTACTCTCTCTGTTTCATCAGCTAGTCAATACTCTCAGACCTATAGAACTATACAGTGGTAGAGGAAGTATAGCCTCTTCCTCCGTTTCATCACGTCACCAGTAGGAAGGAGGTCTATAAGTCTTTAACTGTAGATCACAGAGTCTCACTCAGCATCAAAACATGAGAGAACTGACACCACTCTGCTGGCAGCTCTGTAAGTACTCTTTCTCTTGCTGTGTGTGTGTGCATGGTTAAATATGGTTTAATATCTATATGGTTTAATATCTATATGGTTTAATATCTGTATGGTTTAATATCAATTTAGTTTAATATATGTATGGTTTAATATCTACATAGTTAATATCTATATGGTTTAATATCTATATGGTTTAATATCTGTATGGTTTAATATCTATATAGTTTAATATATGTATGGTTTAATATCTACATAGTTAATATCTATATGGTTTAATATCTATATGGTTTAATATCTGTATGGTTTAATATCTATATAGTTTAATATATGTATGGTTTAATATCTATATAGTTTAATATATGTATGGTTTAATATCTACATAGTTAATATCTATATGGTTTAATATCTATATGGTTTAATATCTGTATGGTTTAATATCTATATAGTTTAATATATGTATGGTTTAATATCTATATAGTTTAATATATGTATGGTTTAATATCTACATAGTTAATATCTATATGGTTTAATATCTATATGGTTTAATATCTGTATGGTTTAATATCTATATAGTTTAATATATGTATGGTTTAATATCTATATAGTTTAATATATGTATGGTTTAATATCTACATAGTTAATATCTATATGGTTTAATATCTACATAGTTAATATCTATATAGTTTAATATCTGTATAGTTTAATATCTGTATGATTTAATATCTATATAGTTTAATATATGTATGGTTTAATATCTATATAGTTTAATATATGTATGGTTTAATATCTACATAGTTAATATCTATATGGTTTAATATCTATATGGTTTAATATCTGTATGGTTTAATATCTATATAGTTTAATATATGTATGGTTTAATATCTATATAGTTTAATATATGTATGGTTTAATATCTACATAGTTAATATCTATATAGTTTAATATGTAGAGCATAAAAACATTAAGCATGACATCCAGAAGTGTCCTCCAATACAGAACTAAATGGGATCACAAGCTACAATACAGAACTAAATGGGATCACAAGCTACAATACAGAACTAAATGGGATCACAAGCTACAATACAGAACTAAATGGGATCACAAGCTACAATACAGAACTAAATGGGATCACAAGCTACAATACAGAACTAAATGGGATCACAAGCTACAATACAGAACTAAATGGGATCACAAGCTACAATACAGAACTAAATGGGATCACAAGCTACAATACAGAACTAAATGGGATCACAAGCTACAATATAGAACTAAATGGGATCACAAGCTACAATACAGAACTAAATGGGATCACAAGCTACAATACAGAACTAAATGGGATCACAAGCTACAATACAGAACTAAATGGGATCACAAGCTACAATACAGAACTAAATGGGATCACAAGCTACAATACAGAACTAAATGGGATCACAAGCTGCAATACAGAACTAAATGGGATCACAAGCTACAATACAGAACTAAATGGGATCACAAGCTACAATACAGAACTAAATGGGTTCACAAGCTACAATACAGAACTAAATGGGATCACAAGCTACAATACAGAACTAAATGGGATCACAAGCTACAATACAGAACTAAATGGGATCACAAGCTACAATACAGAACTAAATGGGATCACAAGCTACAATACAGAACTAAATGGGATCACAAGCTACAATACAGAACTAAATGGGATCACAAGCTACAATACAGAACTAAATGGGATCACAAGCTACAATACAGAACTAAATGGGATCACAAGCTACAATACAGAACTAAATGGGATCACAAGCTGCAATACAGAACTAAATGGGATCACAAGCTACAATACAGAACTAAATGGGTTCACAAGCTACAATACAGAACTAAATGGGATCACAAGCTACAATACAGAACTAAATGGGATCACAAGCTACAATACAGAACTAAATGGGTTCACAAGCTACAATACAGAACTAAATGGGATCACAAGCTACAATACAGAACTAAATGGGATCACAAGCTACAATACAGAACTAAATGGGATCACAAGCTACAATACAGAACTAAATGGGATCACAAGCTACAATACAGAACTAAATGGGATCACAAGCTACAATACAGAACTAAATGGGATCACAAGCTACAATACAGAACTAAATGGGATCACAAGCTACAATATAGAACTAAATGGGATCACAAGCTACAATACAGAACTAAATGGGATCACAAGCTACAATACAGAACTAAATGGGATCACAAGCTACAATACAGAACTAAATGGGATCACAAGCTACAATACAGAACTAAATGGGATCACAAGCTACAATACAGAACTAAATGGGATCACAAGCTGCAATACAGAACTAAATGGGATCACAAGCTACAATACAGAACTAAATGGGATCACAAGCTACAATACAGAACTAAATGGGATCACAAGCTACAATACAGAACTAAATGGGATCACAAGCTACAATACAGAACTAAATGGGATCACAAGCTACAATACAGAACTAAATGGGATCACAAGCTGCAATACAGAACTAAATGGGATCACAAGCTACAATACAGAACTAAATGGGATCACAAGCTACAATACAGAACTAAATGGGATCACAAGCTGCAATACAGAACTAAATGGGATCACAAGCTGCAATACAGAACTAAATGGGATCACAAGCTGCAATACAGAACTAAATGGGATCACAAGCTACAATACAGAACTAAATGGGATCACAAGCTACAATACAGAACTAAATGGGATCACAAGCTACAATACAGAACTAAATGGGATCACAAGCTGCAATACAGAACTAAATGGGATCACAAGCTGCAATGCAGAACTAAATGGGATCACAAGCTGCAATGCAGAACTAAATGGGATCACAAGCTACAATACAGAACTAAATGGGATCACAAGCTGCAATACAGAACTAAATGGGATCACAAGCTGCAATACAGAACTAAATGGGATCACAAGCTACAATACAGAACTAAATGGGATCACAAGCTACAATACAGAACTAAATGGGATCACAAGCTGCAATACAGAACTAAATGGGATCACAAGCTGCAATACAGAACTAAATGGGATCACAAGCTGCAATACAGAACTAAATGGGATCACAAGCTACAATACAGAACTAAATGGGATCACAAGCTACAATACAGAACTAAATGGGATCACAAGCTACAATACAGAACTAAATGGGATCACAAGCTACAATACAGAACTAAATGGGATCACAAGCTACAATACAGAACTAAATGGGATCACAAGCTACAATACAGAACTAAATGGGATCACAAGCTACAATACAGAACTAAATGGGATCACAAGCTACAATACAGAACTAAATGGGATCACAAGCTACAATACAGAACTAAATGGGATCACAAGCTACAATACAGAACTAAATGGGATCACAAGCTACAATACAGAACTAAATGGGATCACAAGCTACAATACAGAACTAAATGGGATCACAAGCTACAATACAGAACTAAATGGGATCACAAGCTACAATACAGAACTAAATGGGATCACAAGCTACAATACAGAACTAAATGGGATCACAAGCTACAATACAGAACTAAATGGGATCACAAGCTACAATATAGAACTAAATGGGATCACAAGCTACAATACAGAACTAAATGGGATCACAAGCTACAATACAGAACTAAATGGGATCACAAGCTACAATACAGAACTAAATGGGATCACAAGCTACAATACAGAACTAAATGGGATCACAAGCTACAATACAGAACTAAATGGGATCACAAGCTGCAATACAGAACTAAATGGGATCACAAGCTACAATACAGAACTAAATGGGATCACAAGCTACAATACAGAACTAAATGGGTTCACAAGCTACAATACAGAACTAAATGGGATCACAAGCTACAATACAGAACTAAATGGGATCACAAGCTACAATACAGAACTAAATGGGATCACAAGCTACAATACAGAACTAAATGGGATCACAAGCTACAATACAGAACTAAATGGGATCACAAGCTACAATACAGAACTAAATGGGATCACAAGCTACAATACAGAACTAAATGGGATCACAAGCTACAATACAGAACTAAATGGGATCACAAGCTACAATACAGAACTAAATGGGATCACAAGCTGCAATACAGAACTAAATGGGATCACAAGCTACAATACAGAACTAAATGGGTTCACAAGCTACAATACAGAACTAAATGGGATCACAAGCTACAATACAGAACTAAATGGGATCACAAGCTACAATACAGAACTAAATGGGTTCACAAGCTACAATACAGAACTAAATGGGATCACAAGCTACAATACAGAACTAAATGGGATCACAAGCTACAATACAGAACTAAATGGGATCACAAGCTACAATACAGAACTAAATGGGATCACAAGCTACAATACAGAACTAAATGGGATCACAAGCTACAATACAGAACTAAATGGGATCACAAGCTACAATACAGAACTAAATGGGATCACAAGCTACAATATAGAACTAAATGGGATCACAAGCTACAATACAGAACTAAATGGGATCACAAGCTACAATACAGAACTAAATGGGATCACAAGCTACAATACAGAACTAAATGGGATCACAAGCTACAATACAGAACTAAATGGGATCACAAGCTACAATACAGAACTAAATGGGATCACAAGCTGCAATACAGAACTAAATGGGATCACAAGCTACAATACAGAACTAAATGGGATCACAAGCTACAATACAGAACTAAATGGGATCACAAGCTACAATACAGAACTAAATGGGATCACAAGCTACAATACAGAACTAAATGGGATCACAAGCTACAATACAGAACTAAATGGGATCACAAGCTGCAATACAGAACTAAATGGGATCACAAGCTACAATACAGAACTAAATGGGATCACAAGCTACAATACAGAACTAAATGGGATCACAAGCTGCAATACAGAACTAAATGGGATCACAAGCTGCAATACAGAACTAAATGGGATCACAAGCTGCAATACAGAACTAAATGGGATCACAAGCTACAATACAGAACTAAATGGGATCACAAGCTACAATACAGAACTAAATGGGATCACAAGCTACAATACAGAACTAAATGGGATCACAAGCTGCAATACAGAACTAAATGGGATCACAAGCTGCAATGCAGAACTAAATGGGATCACAAGCTGCAATGCAGAACTAAATGGGATCACAAGCTACAATACAGAACTAAATGGGATCACAAGCTGCAATACAGAACTAAATGGGATCACAAGCTGCAATACAGAACTAAATGGGATCACAAGCTACAATACAGAACTAAATGGGATCACAAGCTACAATACAGAACTAAATGGGATCACAAGCTGCAATACAGAACTAAATGGGATCACAAGCTGCAATACAGAACTAAATGGGATCACAAGCTGCAATACAGAACTAAATGGGATCACAAGCTACAATACAGAACTAAATGGGATCACAAGCTACAATACAGAACTAAATGGGATCACAAGCTACAATACAGAACTAAATGGGATCACAAGCTACAATACAGAACTAAATGGGATCACAAGCTACAATACAGAACTAAATGGGATCACAAGCTACAATACAGAACTAAATGGGATCACAAGCTACAATACAGAACTAAATGGGATCACAAGCTACAATACAGAACTAAATGGGATCACAAGCTACAATACAGAACTAAATGGGATCACAAGCTACAATACAGAACTAAATGGGATCACAAGCTACAATACAGAACTAAATGGGATCACAAGCTACAATACAGAACTAAATGGGATCACAAGCTACAATACAGAACTAAATGGGATCACAAGCTACAATACAGAACTAAATGGGATCACAAGCTACAATACAGAACTAAATGGGATCACAAGCTACAATACAGAACTAAATGGGATCACAAGCTACAATACAGAACTAAATGGGATCACAAGCTACAATACAGAACTAAATGGGATCACAAGCTACAATACAGAACTAAATGGGATCACAAGCTACAATACAGAACTAAATGGGATCACAAGCTACAATACAGAACTAAATGGGATCACAAGCTACAATACAGAACTAAATGGGATCACAAGCTGCAATACAGAACTAAATGGGTTCACAAGCTGCAATACAGAACTAAATGGGATCAAAAGCTGCAATACAGAACTAAATGGTATCACAAGCGCAATACAGAACTAAATGGGATCACAAGCTGCAATACAGAACTAAATGGGATCACAAGCTGCAATACAGAACTAAATGGGATCACAAGCTACAATACAGAACTAAATGGGATCACAAGCTACAATACAGAACTAAATGGGATCACAAGCTACAATACAGAACTAAATGGGATCACAAGCTACAATACAGAACTAAATGGGATCACAAGCTACAATACAGAACTAAATGGGATCACAAGCTACAATACAGAACTAAATGGGATCACAAGCTGCAATACAGAACTAAATGGGATCACAAGCTACAATACAGAACTAAATGGGATCACAAGCTGCAATACAGAACTAAATGGGATCACAAGCTGCAATACAGAACTAAATGGGATCACAAGCTACAATACAGAACTAAATGGGATCACAAGCTACAATACAGAACTAAATGGGATCACAAGCTACAATACAGAACTAAATGGGATCACAAGCTACAATACAGAACTAAATGGGATCACAAGCTACAATACAGAACTAAATGGGATCACAAGCTGCAATGCAGAACTAAATGGGATCACAAGCTGCAATACAGAACTAAATGGGATCACAAGCTACAATACAGAACTAAATGGGATCACAAGCTGCAATACAGAACTAAATGGGATCACAAGCTGCAATACAGAACTAAATGGGATCACAAGCTACAATACAGAACTAAATGGGATCACAAGCTACAATACAGAACTAAATGGGATCACAAGCTGCAATACAGAACTAAATGGGATCACAAGCTGCAATACAGAACTAAATGGGATCACAAGCTGCAATACAGAACTAAATGGGATCACAAGCTACAATACAGAACTAAATGGGATCACAAGCTACAATACAGAACTAAATGGGATCACAAGCTACAATACAGAACTAAATGGGATCACAAGCTACAATACAGAACTAAATGGGATCACAAGCTACAATACAGAACTAAATGGGATCACAAGCTACAATACAGAACTAAATGGGATCACAAGATACAATACAGAACTAAATGGGATCACAAGCTACAATACAGAACTAAATGGGATCACAAGCTACAATACAGAACTAAATGGGATCACAAGCTACAATACAGAACTAAATGGGATCACAAGCTACAATACAGAACTAAATGGGATCACAAGCTACAATACAGAACTAAATGGGATCACAAGCTACAATACAGAACTAAATGGTATCACAAGCTACAATACAGAACTAAATGGGATCACAAGCTACAATACAGAACTAAATGGGATCACAAGCTACAATACAGAACTAAATGGGATCACAAGCTACAATACAGAACTAAATGGGATCACAAGCTACAATACAGAACTAAATGGGATCACAAGCTACAATACAGAACTAAATGGGATCACAAGCTACAATACAGAACTAAATGGGATCACAAGCTACAATACAGAACTAAATGGGATCACAAGCTACAATATAGAACTAAATGGGATCACAAGCTACAATACAGAACTAAATGGGATCACAAGCTGCAATACAGAACTAAATGGGTTCACAAGCTGCAATACAGAACTAAATGGGATCACAAGCTGCAATACAGAACTAAATGGTATCACAAGCGCAATACAGAACTAAATGGGATCACAAGCTGCAATACAGAACTAAATGGGATCACAAGCTGCAATACAGAACTAAATGGGATCACAAGCTACAATACAGAACTAAATGGGATCACAAGCTACAATACAGAACTAAATGGGATCACAAGCTACAATACAGAACTAAATGGGATCACAAACTACAATACAGAACTAAATGGGATCACAAGCTGCAATACAGAACTAAATGGGATCACAAGCTACAATACAGAACTAAATGGGTTCACAAGCTGCAATACAGAACTAAATGGGATCACAAGCTACAATACAGAACTAAATGGGATCACAAGCTGCAATACAGAACTAAATGGGATCACAAGCTACAATACAGAACTAAATGGGATCACAAGCTGCAATACAGAACTAAATGGGATCACAAGCTGCAATACAGAACTAAATGGGTTCACAAGCTGCAATACAGAACTAAATGGGATCACAAGCTACAATACAGAACTAAATGGGATCACAAGCTACAATACAGAACTAAATGGGATCACAAACAACAAAACAGAACTAAATGGGATCACAAGCTACAATATAGAACTAAATGGGATCACAAGCTACAATACAGAACTAAATGGGATCACAAGCTGCAATACAGAACTAAATGGGTTCACAAGCTGCAATACAGAACTAAATGGGATCACAAGCTGCAATACAGAACTAAATGGTATCACAAGCGCAATACAGAACTAAATGGGATCACAAGCTGCAATACAGAACTAAATGGGATCACAAGCTGCAATACAGAACTAAATGGGATCACAAGCTACAATACAGAACTAAATGGGATCACAAGCTACAATACAGAACTAAATGGGATCACAAGCTACAATACAGAACTAAATGGGATCACAAACTACAATACAGAACTAAATGGGATCACAAGCTGCAATACAGAACTAAATGGGATCACAAGCTACAATACAGAACTAAATGGGTTCACAAGCTGCAATACAGAACTAAATGGGATCACAAGCTACAATACAGAACTAAATGGGATCACAAGCTGCAATACAGAACTAAATGGGATCACAAGCTACAATACAGAACTAAATGGGATCACAAGCTGCAATACAGAACTAAATGGGATCACAAGCTACAATACAGAACTAAATGGGATCACAAACTACAATACAGAACTAAATGGGATCACAAGCTACAATATAGAACTAAATGGGATCACAAGCTACAATACAGAACTAAATGGGATCACAATCTGCAATACAGAACTAAATGGGTTCACAAGCTGCAATACAGAACTAAATGGGATCACAAGCTGCAATACAGAACTAAATGGTATCACAAGCGCAATACAGAACTAAATAGGATCACAAGCTGCAATACAGAACTAAATGGGATCACAAGCTGCAATACAGAACTAAATGGGATCACAAGCTACAATACAGAACTAAATGGGATCACAAGCTACAATACAGAACTAAATGGGATCACAAGCTACAATACAGAACTAAATGGGATCACAAACTACAATACAGAACTAAATGGGATCACAAGCTACAATATAGAACTAAATGGGATCACAAGCTACAATACAGAACTAAATGGGATCACAAGCTGCAATACAGAACTAAATGGGATCACAAGCTACAATACAGAACTAAATGGGATCACAAGCTACAATACAGAACTAAATGGGATCACAAGCTACAATACAGAACTAAATGGGATCACAAGCTACAATACAGAACTAAATGGGATCACAAGCTACAATACAGAACTAAATGGGATCACAAGCTACAATACAGAACTAAATGGGATCACAAGCTGCAATACAGAACTAAATGGGATCACAAGCTGCAATGCAGAACTAAATGGGATCACAAGCTGCAATACAGAACTAAATGGGATCACAAGCTACAATACAGAACTAAATGGGATCACAAGCTGCAATACAGAACTAAATGGGATCACAAGCTGCAATACAGAACTAAATGGGATCACAAGCTACAATACAGAACTAAATGGGATCACAAGCTACAATACAGAACTAAATGGGATCACAAGCTACAATACAGAACTAAATGGGATCACAAGCTACAATACAGAACTAAATGGGATCACAAGCTACAATATAGAACTAAATGGGATCACAAGCTACAATACAGAACTAAATGGGATCACAAGCTACAATACAGAACTAAATGGGATCACAAGCTACAATACAGAACTAAATGGGATCACAAGCTACAATACAGAACTAAATGGGATCACAAGCTACAATACAGAACTAAATGGGATCACAAGCTACAATACAGAACTAAATGGGTTCACAAGCTACAATACAGAACTAAATGGGATCACAAGCTACAATACAGAACTAAATGGGATCACAAGCTACAATACAGAACTAAATGGGTTCACAAGCTACAATACAGAACTAAATGGGATCACAAGCTACAATACAGAACTAAATGGGATCACAAGCTACAATACAGAACTAAATGGGATCACAAGCTACAATACAGAACTAAATGGGATCACAAGCTACAATACAGAACTAAATGGGATCACAAGCTACAATACAGAACTAAATGGGATCACAAGCTACAATACAGAACTAAATGGGATCACAAGCTACAATACAGAACTAAATGGGATCACAAGCTACAATACAGAACTAAATGGGATCACAAGCTACAATACAGAACTAAATGGGATCACAAGCTACAATACAGAACTAAATGGGATCACAAGCTACAATACAGAACTAAATGGGATCACAAGCTACAATACAGAACTAAATGGGATCACAAGCTACAATACAGAACTAAATGGGATCACAAGCTACAATACAGAACTAAATGGGATCACAAACAACAAAACAGAACTAAATGGGATCACAAGCTACAATATAGAACTAAATGGGATCACAAGCTACAATACAGAACTAAATGGGATCACAAGCTGCAATACAGAACTAAATGGGTTCACAAGCTGCAATACAGAACTAAATGGGATCACAAGCTGCAATACAGAACTAAATGGTATCACAAGCGCAATACAGAACTAAATGGGATCACAAGCTGCAATACAGAACTAAATGGGATCACAAGCTGCAATACAGAACTAAATGGGATCACAAGCTACAATACAGAACTAAATGGGATCACAAGCTACAATACAGAACTAAATGGGATCACAAGCTACAATACAGAACTAAATGGGATCACAAGCTACAATACAGAACTAAATGGGATCACAAGCTACAATACAGAACTAAATGGGATCACAAGCTACAATACAGAACTAAATGGGATCACAAGCTACAATACAGAACTAAATGGGATCACAAGCTACAATACAGAACTAAATGGGATCACAAGCTACAATACAGAACTAAATGGGATCACAAGCTACAATACAGAACTAAATGGGATCACAAGCTACAATACAGAACTAAATGGGATCACAAACAACAAAACAGAACTAAATGGGATCACAAGCTACAATATAGAACTAAATGGGATCACAAGCTACAATACAGAACTAAATGGGATCACAAGCTGCAATACAGAACTAAATGGGTTCACAAGCTGCAATACAGAACTAAATGGGATCACAAGCTGCAATACAGAACTAAATGGTATCACAAGCGCAATACAGAACTAAATGGGATCACAAGCTGCAATACAGAACTAAATGGGATCACAAGCTGCAATACAGAACTAAATGGGATCACAAGCTACAATACAGAACTAAATGGGATCACAAGCTACAATACAGAACTAAATGGGATCACAAGCTACAATACAGAACTAAATGGGATCACAAACTACAATACAGAACTAAATGGGACCACAAGCTGCAATACAGAACTAAATGGGATCACAAGCTACAATACAGAACTAAATGGGTTCACAAGCTGCAATACAGAACTAAATGGGATCACAAGCTACAATACAGAACTAAATGGGATCACAAGCTGCAATACAGAACTAAATGGGATCACAAGCTACAATACAGAACTAAATGGGATCACAAGCTGCAATACAGAACTAAATGGGATCACAAGCTACAATACAGAACTAAATGGGATCACAAGCTACAATACAGAACTAAACGGGATCACAAGCTACAATACAGAACTAAACGGGATCACAAGCTACAATACAGAACTAAATGGGATCACAAGCTACAATACAGAACTAAATGGGATCACAAGCTACAATACAGAACTAAATGGGATCACAAGCTACAATACAGAACTAAATGGGATCACAAGCTACAATACAGAACTAAATGGGATCACAAGCTACAATACAGAACTAAATGGGATCACAAGCTACAATACAGAACTAAATGGGATCACAAGCTACAATACAGAACTAAATGGGATCACAAGCTACAATACAGAACTAAATGGGATCACAAACTACAATACAGAACTAAATGGGATCACAAGCTACAATATAGAACTAAATGGGATCACAAGCTGCAATACAGAACTAAATGGGTTCACAAGCTGCAATACAGAACTAAATGGGATCACAAGCTACAATACAGAACTAAATGGGATCACAAGCTACAATACAGAACTAAATGGGATCACAAACTACAATACAGAACTAAATGGGACCACAAGCTACAATATAGAACTAAATGGGATCACAAGCTACAATACAGAACTAAATGGGATCACAAGCTGCAATACAGAACTAAATGGGTTCACAAGCTGCAATACAGAACTAAATGGGATCACAAGCTGCAATACAGAACTAAATGGTATCACAAGCGCAATACAGAACTAAATAGGATCACAAGCTGCAATACAGAACTAAATGGGATCACAAGCTGCAATACAGAACTAAATGGGATCACAAGCTACAATACAGAACTAAATGGGATCACAAGCTACAATACAGAACTAAATGGGATCACAAGCTACAATACAGAACTAAATGGGATCACAAACTACAATACAGAACTAAATGGGATCACAAGCTACAATATAGAACTAAATGGGATCACAAGCTACAATACAGAACTAAATGGGATCACAAGCTGCAATACAGAACTAAATGGGTTCACAAGCTGCAATACAGAACTAAATGGGATCACAAGCTGCAATACAGAACTAAATGGTATCACAAGCGCAATACAGAACTAAATGGGATCACAAGCTGCAATACAGAACTAAATGGGATCACAAGCTGCAATACAGAACTAAATGGGATCACAAGCTGCAATACAGAACTAAATGGGATCACAAGCTACAATACAGAACTAACTGGGATCACAAGCTACAATACAGAACTAAATGGGATCACAAGCTACAATACAGAACTAAATGGGATCACAAGCTGCAATACAGAACTAAATGGGATCACAAGCTACAATACAGAACTAACTGGGATCACAAGCTACAATAAAGAACTAAATGGGTTCACAACCTACAATACACAACCAAATGGGATCACAAGCTACAATACAGAACTAAATGGTATCACAAGCTACAATACAGAACTAAATGGGATCACAAGCTGCAATACAGAACTAACTGGGAATGCAAGCTACAATAAAGAACTAAA
This sequence comes from Oncorhynchus mykiss, assembly GCF_013265735.2. Classification (NCBI taxonomy): domain Eukaryota; kingdom Metazoa; phylum Chordata; class Actinopteri; order Salmoniformes; family Salmonidae; genus Oncorhynchus; species Oncorhynchus mykiss. The sequence continues at coordinate 1,469,431 of NC_048573.1, read as the reverse complement.
TGGGTTCACAACCTACAATACACAACCAAATGGGATCACAAGCTACAATACAGAACTAAATGGGATCACAAGCTACAATACAGAACTAAATGGGTTCACAACCTACAATACAGAACTAAATGGGATCACAAGCTGCAATACAGAACTAAATGGGATCACAAGCTACAATACAGAACTAAATGGGATCACAAGCTGCAATACAGAACTAAATGGGATCACAAGCTACAATACAGAACTAAATGGGATCACAACCTACAATACAGAACTACATGTGATCACAAGCTGGAGTACAGAACTAAATGGGATCACAAGCTGCAATACAGAACTAAATGGGATCACAAGCTGCAATACAGAACTAAATGGTATCACAAGCTACAATACAGAACTAAATGGGATCACAAGCTACAATACAGAACTAAATGGGATCACAAGCTACAATACAGAACTAAATGGGATCACAAACTACAATACAGAACTAAATGGGATCACAAGCTACAATACAGAACTAAATGGGATCACAAGCTACAATACAGAACTAAATGGGATCACAAGCTACAATATAGAACTAAATGGGATCACAAGCTACAATACAGAACTAAATGGGATCACAAGCTGCAATACAGAACTAAATGGGTTCACAAGCTGCAATACAGAACTAAATGGGATCACAAGCTGCAATACAGAACTAAATGGTATCACAAGCGCAATACAGAACTAAATGGGATCACAAGCTGCAATACAGAACTAAATGGGATCACAAGCTGCAATACAGAACTAAATGGGATCACAAGCTACAATACAGAACTAAATGGGATCACAAGCTACAATACAGAACTAAATGGGATCACAAGCTACAATACAGAACTAAATGGGATCACAAACTACAATACAGAACTAAATGGGATCACAAGCTACAATATAGAACTAAATGGGATCACAAGCTACAATACAGAACTAAATGGGATCACAAGCTGCAATACAGAACTAAATGGGTTCACAAGCTGCAATACAGAACTAAATGGGATCACAAGCTGCAATACAGAACTAAATGGTATCACAAGCGCAATACAGAACTAAATGGGATCACAAGCTGCAATACAGAACTAAATGGTATCACAAGCGCAATACAGAACTAAATGGGATCACAAGCTGCAATACAGAACTAAATGGGATCACAAGCTGCAATACAGAACTAAATGGGATCACAAGCTGCAATACAGAACTAAATGGGATCACAAGCTGCAATACAGAACTAAATGGGATCACAAGCTGCAATACAGAACTAAATGGGATCACAAGCTACAATACAGAACTAACTGGGATCACAAGCTACAATACAGAACTAAATGGGATCACAAGCTGCAATACAGAACTAAATGGGATCACAAGCTGCAATACAGAACTAAATGGGATCACAAGCTACAATACAGAACTAACTGGGATCACAAGCTACAATAAAGAACTAAATGGGTTCACAACCTACAATACACAACCAAATGGGATCACAAGCTACAATACAGAACTAAATGGTATCACAAGCTACAATACAGAACTAAATGGGATCACAAGCTGCAATACAGAACTAACTGGGATTACAAGCTACAATAAAGAACTAAATGGGTTCACAACCTACAATACACAACCAAATGGGATCACAAGCTACAATACAGAACTAAATGGGATCACAAGCTACAATACAGAACTAAATGGGTTCACAACCTACAATACAGAACTAAATGGGATCACAAGCTGCAATACAGAACTAAATGGGATCACAAGCTACAATACAGAACTAAATGGGATCACAAGCTGCAATACAGAACTAAATGGGATCACAAGCTACAATACAGAACTAAATGGGATCACAACCTACAATACAGAACTACATGTGATCACAAGCTGGAGTACAGAACTAAATGGGATCACAAGCTGCAATACAGAACTAAATGGGATCACAAGCTGCAATACAGAACTAAATGGTATCACAAGCTACAATACAGAACTAAATGGGATCACAAGCTACAATACAGAACTAAATGGGATCACAAGCTACAATACAGAACTAAATGGGATCACAAACTACAATACAGAACTAAATGGGATCACAAGCTACAATACAGAACTAAATGGGATCACAAGCTACAATACAGAACTAAATGGGATCACAAGCTACAATACAGAACTAAATGGGATCACAAGCTACAATACAGAACTAAATGGTATCACAAGCTACAATACAGAACTAAATGGGATCACAAGCTGCAATACAGAACTAAATGGGTTCACAAGCTGCAATACAGAACTAAATGGTATCACAAGCGCAATACAGAACTAAATGGGATCACAAGCTGCAATACAGAACTAAATGGGATCACAAGCTGCAATACAGAACTAAATGGGATCACAAGCTACAATACAGAACTAAATGGGATCACAAACTACAATACAGAACTAAATGGGATCACAAGCTACAATACAGAACTAAATGGGATCACAAGCTACAATACAGAACTAAATGGGATCACAAGCTACAATACAGAACTAAATGGGATCACAAGCTACAATACAGAACTAAATGGTATCACAAGCTACAATACAGAACTAAATGGGATCACAAGCTGCAATACAGAACTAAATGGGTTCACAAGCTGCAATACAGAACTAAATGGTATCACAAGCGCAATGCAGAACTAAATGGGATCACAAGCTGCAATACAGAACTAAATGGGATCACAAGCTGCAATACAGAACTAAATGGGTTCACAACCTACAATACAGAACTAAATGTGATCATAGGCTGGAGTACAGAACTAAATGGGATCACAAGCTGCAATACAGAACTAAATGGGATCAAAAGCTGCAATACAGAACTAAATGGGATCACAAGCTACAATACAGAACTAAATGGGATCACAAGCTACAGTACAGAACTAAATGGGATCACAAGCTACAATACAGAACTAAATGGGATCACAAGCTACAATAAAGAACTAAATGGGATCACAACCTACAATACAGAACTAAATGGGTTCACAACCTACAATACAGAACTAAATGGGATCATAAGCTACAATACAGAACTAAATGGGATCACAACCTACAATACAGAACTAAATGTGATCAAAAGCTGGAGTACAGAACTAAATGGGATCACAAGCTGCAATACAGAACTAAATGGGATCACAAGCTGTAATACAAAACTAAATGGTATCACAAGCTACAATACAGAACTAAATGGGATCACAAGCTACAATACAGAACTAAATGGGATCACAAGCTACAATACAGAACTAAATGGGATAACAAGCTACAATACAGAACTAAATGGGATCACAAACTACAATACAGAACTAAATGGGATCACAAGCTACAATATAGAACTAAATGGGATCACAAGCTACAATACAGAACTAAATGGGATCACAAGCTACAAAACAGAACTAAATGGTATCACAAGCTACAATACTGAACTAAATGGGATCACAAGCTGCAATACAGAACTAAATGGGTTCACAAGCTGCAATACAGAACTAAATGGTATCACAAGCGCAATACAGAACTAAATGGGATCACAAGCTGCAATACAGAACTAAATGGGATCACAAGCTGCAATACAGAACTAAATGGGATCACAAGCTACAATACAGAACTAAATGGGATCACAAGCTGCAATACAGAACTAAATGGGATCACAAGCTACAATACAGAACTAAATGGGATCACAACCTACAATACAGAACTAAATGGGTTCACAACCTACAATACAGAACTAAATGGGATCACAAGCTACAATACAGAACTAAATGGGATCACAACCTACAATACAGAACTAAATGTGATCACAAGCTGGAGTACAGAACTGAATGGGATCACAAGCTGCAATACAGAACTAAATGGGATCACAAGTTGTAATACAAAACTAAATGGTATCACAAGCTACAATACAGAACTAAATGGGATCACAAGCTACAATACAGAACTAAATGGGATCACAAGCTACAATACAGAACTAAATGGGATCACAAGCTACAATACAGAACTAAATGGGATCACAAGCTACAATACAGAACTAAATGGTATCACAAGCTACAATACAGAACTAAATGGGATCACAAGCTGCAATACAGAACTAAATGGGTTCACAAGCTGCAATACAGAACTAAATGGTATCACAAGCGCAATACAGAACTAAATGGGATCACAAGCTGCAATACAGAACTAAATGGGATCACAAGCTGCAATACAGAACTAAATGGGATCACAAGCTACAATACAGAACTAAATGGGATCACAAACTACAATACAGAACTAAATGGGATCACAAGCTACAATACAGAACTAAATGGGATCACAAGCTACAATACAGAACTAAATGGGATCACAAGCTACAATACAGAACTAAATGGGATCACAAGCTACAATACAGAACTAAATGGTATCACAAGCTACAATACAGAACTAAATGGGATCACAAGCTGCAATACAGAACTAAATGGGTTCACAAGCTGCAATACAGAACTAAATGGTATCACAAGCGCAATGCAGAACTAAATGGGATCACAAGCTGCAATACAGAACTAAATGGGATCACAAGCTGCAATACAGAACTAAATGGGTTCACAACCTACAATACAGAACTAAATGTGATCATAGGCTGGAGTACAGAACTAAATGGGATCACAAGCTGCAATACAGAACTAAATGGGATCAAAAGCTGCAATACAGAACTAAATGGGATCACAAGCTACAATACAGAACTAAATGGGATCACAAGCTACAGTACAGAACTAAATGGGATCACAAGCTACAATACAGAACTAAATGGGATCACAAGCTACAATAAAGAACTAAATGGGATCACAACCTACAATACAGAACTAAATGGGTTCACAACCTACAATACAGAACTAAATGGGATCATAAGCTACAATACAGAACTAAATGGGATCACAACCTACAATACAGAACTAAATGTGATCAAAAGCTGGAGTACAGAACTAAATGGGATCACAAGCTGCAATACAGAACTAAATGGGATCACAAGCTGTAATACAAAACTAAATGGTATCACAAGCTACAATACAGAACTAAATGGGATCACAAGCTACAATACAGAACTAAATGGGATCACAAGCTACAATACAGAACTAAATGGGATCACAAGCTGCAATACAGAACTAAATGGGATCACAAACTACAATACAGAACTAAATGGGATCACAAGCTACAATATAGAACTAAATGGGATCACAAGCTACAATACAGAACTAAATGGGTTCACAAGCTGCAATACAGAACTAAATGGGATCACAAGCTGCAATACAGAACTAAATGGTATCACAAGCTGCAATACAGAACTAAATGGGATCACAAGCTGCAATACAGAACTAAATGGGTTCACAACCTACAATACAGAACTAAATGGGATCACAAGCTACAATACAGAACTTGATGGGATCACAAGCTTCAATACAGAGCTAAATGGGATCACAAGCTGCAATACAGAACTAAATGGGATCACAAGCTGCAATACAGAACTAAATGGGTTCACAACCTACAATACAGAACTAAATGTGATCACAAGCTGGAGTACAGAACTAAATGGGATCACAAGCTGCAATACAGAACTAAATGGGATCACTTGCTGCAATACAGAACTAAATGGGACCACAAGCTACAATACAGAACTAAATGGGATCACAAGCTACAGTACAGAACTAAATGGGATCACAAGCTACATAACAGAACTAAATGGTATCACAAGCTACAATACTGAACTAAATGGGATCACAAGCTGCAATACAGAACTAAATGGGTTCACAAGCTGCAATACAGAACTAAATGGTATCACAAGCGCAATACAGAACTAAATGGGATCACAAGCTGCAATACAGAACTAAATGGGATCACAAGCTGCAATACAGAACTAAATGGGATCACAAGCTACAATACAGAACTAAATGGGATCACAAGCTGCAATACAGAACTAAATGGGATCACAAGCTACAATACAGAACTAAATGGGATCACAACCTACAATACAGAACTAAATGGGTTCACAACCTACAATACAGAACTAAATGGGATCACAAGCTACAATACAGAACTAAATGGGATCACAACCTACAATACAGAACTAAATGTGATCACAAGCTGGAGTACAGAACTAAATGGGATCACAAGCTGCAATACAGAACTAAATGGGATCACAAGTTGTAATACAAAACTAAATGGTATCACAAGCTACAATACAGAACTAAATGGGATCACAAGCTACAATACAGAACTAAATGGGATCACAAGCTACAATACAGAACTAAATGGGATCACAAACTACAATACAGAACTAAATGGGATCACAAGCTACAATACAGAACTAAATGGGATCACAAGCTACAATACAGAACTAAATGGTATCACAAGCTGCAATACAGAACTAAATGGGTTCACAAGCTGCAATACAGAACTAAATGGAATCACAAGCGCAATACAGAACTAAATGGGATCACAAGCTGCAATACAGAACTAAATGGGATCACAAGCTGCAATACAGAACTAAATGGGATCACAAGCTACAATACAGAACTAAATGGGATCACAAACTACAATACAGAACTAAATGGGATCACAAGCTACAATACAGAACTAAATGGGATCACAAGCTACAATACAGAACTAAATGGGATCACAAGCTACAATACAGAACTAAATGGGATCACAAGCTACAATACAGAACTAAATGGGTTCACAAGCTACAATACAGAACTAAATGGGATCACAAGCTGCAATACAGAGCTAAATGGGTTCACAAGCTGCAATACAGAACTAAATGGTATCACAAGCGCAATACAGAACTAAATGGATCACAAGCTGCAATACAGAACTAAATGGGATCACAAGCTGCAATACAGAACTAAATGGGATCACAAGCTGCAATACAGAACTAAATGGGATCACAAGCTGCAATACAGAACTAAATGGGTTCACAACCTACAAAACAGAACTAAATGGGATCACAAGCTACAATACAGAACTTAATGGGATCACAAGCTTCAATACAGAGCTAAATGGGATCACAAGCTGCAATACAGAACTAAATGGGATCACAAGCTGCAATACAGAACTAAATGGGTTCACAACCTACAATACAGAACTAAATGTGATCACAAGCTGGAGTACATAACTAAATGGGATCACAAGCTGCAATACAGAACTAAATGGGATCACAAGCTGTAATACAAAACTAAATGGTATCACAAGCTACAATACAGAACTAAATGGGATCACAAGCTACAATACAGAACTAAATGGGATCACAAGCTACATTACAGAACTAAATGGGATCACAAACTACAATACAGAACTAAATGGGATCACAAGCTACAATACAGAACTAAATGGGATCACAAGCTACAATACAGAACTAAATGGTATCACAAGCTGCAATACAGAACTAAATGGGTTCACAAGCTGCAATACAGAACTAAATGGAATCACAAGCTGCAATACAGAACTAAATGGGTTCACAACCTACAATACAGAACTAAATGGGATCACAAGCTACAATACAGAACTTAATGGGATCACAAGCTTCAATACAGAACTAAATGGGATCACAAGCTGTAATACAAAACTAAATGGTATCACAAGCTACAATACAGAACTAAATGGGATCACAAGCTACAATACAGAACTAAATGGGATCACAAGCTACATTACAGAACTAAATGGGATCACAAACTACAATACAGAACTAAATGGGATCACAAGCTACAATACAGAACTAAATGGGATCACAAGCTACAATACAGAACTAAATGGTATCACAAGCTGCAATACAGAACTAAATGGGTTCACAAGCTGCAATACAGAACTAAATGGAATCACAAGCTGCAATACAGAACTAAATGGGTTCACAACCTACAATACAGAACTAAATGGGATCACAAGCTACAATACAGAACTTAATGGGATCACAAGCTTCAATACAGAGCTAAATGGGATCACAAGCTGCAATACAGAACTAAATGGGATCACAAGCTGCAATACAGAACTAAATGGGTTCACAACCTACAATACAGAACTAAATGTGATCACAAGCTGGAGTACATAACTAAATGGGATCACAAGCTGCAATACAGAACTAAATGGGATCACAAGCTGTAATACAAAACTAAATGGTATCACAAGCTACAATACAGAACTAAATGGGATCACAAGCTACAATACAGAACTAAATGGGATCACAAGCTACATTACAGAACTAAATGGGATCACAAACTACAATACAGAACTAAATGGGATCACAAGCTACAATACAGAACTAAATGGGATCACAAGCTACAATACAGAACTAAATGGTATCACAAGCTGCAATACAGAACTAAATGGGTTCACAAGCTGCAATACAGAACTAAATCGAATCACAAGCGCAATACAGAACTAAATGGGATCACAAGCTGCAATACAGAACTAAATGGGATCACAAGCTGCAATACAGAACTAAATGGGATCACAAGCTACAATACAGAACTAAATGGGATCACAAGCTACAATACAGAACTAAATGGGATCACAAGCTACAATACAGAACTAAATGGTATCACAAGCTGCAATACAGAACTAAATGGGTTCACAAGCTGCAATACAGAACTAAATGGAATCACAAGCGCAATACAGAACTAAATGGGATCACAAGCTGCAATACAGAACTAAATGGGATCACAAGCTGCAATACAGAACTAAATGGGATCACAAGCTACAATACAGAACTAAATGGGATCACAAACTACAATACAGAACTAAATGGGATCACAAGCTACAATACAGAACTATATGGGATCACAAGCTACAATACAGAACTAAATGGGATCACAAGCTGCAATACAGAACTAAATGGGATCACAAGCTGCAATACCGAACTAAATGGGATCACAAGCTGCAATACAGAACTAAATGGGATCACAAGTTGCAATACAGAACTAAATGGGTTCACAACCTACAATACAGAACTAAATGGGATCACAAGCTACAATACAGAACTTAATGGGATCACAAGCTTCAATACAGAGCTAAATGGGATCACAAGCTACAATACAGAACTAAATGGGATCACAAGCTGCAATACAGAACTAAATGGGTTCACAACCTACAATACAGAACTAAATGTGAACACAAGCTGGAGTACAGAACTAAATGGGATCACAAGCTGCAATACAGAACTAAATGGGATCACAAGCTGCAATAAAGAACTAAATGGGATCACAAGCTACGATACAGAACTAAATGGGATCACAAGCTACAGTACAGAACTAAATGGGATCACAAGCTACAATACAGAACTAAATGGGATCACAAGCTGCAATACAGAACTAAATGGGATCACAAGCTACAATACAGAACTAAATGGGATCACAAGTTACAATACAGAACTAAATGGGTTCACAACCTACAATACAGAACTAAATGGGATCAAAAGCTACAATACAGAACTAAATGGTATTACAAGCTACAATGCAGAACTAAATGGAATCACAAGCTGCAATACAGAACTAAATGGGATCACAAGCTGCAATACAGAACTAAATGGGATCACAAGCTGCAATACAGAACTAAATGGGATCACAAGCTACAATACAGAACTAAATGGGATCACAAGTTACAATACAGAACTAAATGGGTTCACAACCTACAATACAGAACTAAATGGGATCAAAAGCTACAATACAGAACTAAATGGTATTACAAGCTACAATGCAGAACTAAATGGAATCACAAGCTGCAATACAGAACTAAATGGGATCACAAGCTGCAATACAGAACTAAATGGGATCACAAGCTGCAATACAGAACTAAATGGGATCACAAGCCACAATACAGAACTAAATGGGATCACAAGCTGCAATACAGAACTAAATGGTATCACAAGCTGCAATACAGAACTAAATGGGATCACAAGCTGCAATACAGAACTAAATGTGATCACAAGCTGCAATACAGAACTAAATGGGATCACAAGCTGCAATACAGAACTAAATGGGATCACAAGCTGCAATACAGAACTAAATGGGATCACAAGCTGCAATACAGAACTAAATGGGATCACAAGCTGCAATACAGAACTAAATGGGATCACAAGCTACAATACAGAACTAAATGGGATCACAAGCTACAATACAGAACTAAATGGGATCACAAGCTACAATACAGAACTAAATGGGATCACAATCTGCAGTACAGAACTAAATGGGTTCACAAGCTGCAATACAGAACTAAATGTTATCACAAGCGCAATACAGAACTAAATGGGATCACAAGATGCAATACAGAACTAAATGGGATCACAAGCTGCAATACAGAACTAAATGGGATCACAAGCTACAATACAGAACTAAATGGGATCACAAGCTGCAATACAGAACTAAATGGGATCACAAGCTACATTACAGAACTAAATGGGATCACAAGTTACAATACAGAACTAAATGGGTTCACAACCTACAATAAAGAACTAAATGGGATCACAAGCTACAATACAGAACTAAATGGTATCACAAGCTACAATACAGAACTAAATGGTATCACAAGCTACAATACAGAACTAAATGGGATCACAAGCTGCAATACAGAACTAAATGGGATCACAAGCTGCAATACAGAACTAAATGGGATCACAAGCTGCAATACAGAACTAAATGGGATCACAAGCTACAATACAGAACTAAATGGGATCACAAGCTGCAATACAGAACTAAATGGTATCACAAGCTGCAATACAGAACTAAATGGGATCACAAGCTGCAATACAGAACTAAATGTGATCACAAGCTGCAATACATAGCTAAATGGGATCACAAGCTGCAATACAGAACTAAATGGGATCACAAGCTGCAATACAGAACTAAATGGGATCACAAGCTGCAATACAGAACTAAATGGGATCACAAGCTGCAATACAGAACTAAATGGGATCACAAGCTGCAATACAGAACTAAATGGGATCACAAGCTACAATACAGAACTAAATGGGATCACAAGCTGCAATACAGAACTAAATGGGATCACAAGCTACAATACAGAACTAAATGGGATCACAAGTTACAATACAGAACTAAATGGGTTCACAACCTACAATACAGAACTAAATGGGATCACAAGCTACAAAACAGAACAAAATGGTATTACAAGCTACAATGCAGAACTAAATGGAATCACAAGCTGCAATACAGAACTAAATGGGATCACAAGCTGCAATACAGAACTAAATGGGATCACAAGCTACAATACAGAACTAAATGGGATCACAAGCTACAATACAGAACTAAATGGGTTCACAACCTACAATACAGAACTAAATGGGATCACAAGCTACAATACAGAACTAAATGGTATCACAAGCTACAATACAGAACTAAATGGGATCACAAGCTGCAATACAGAACTAAATGGGATCACAAGCTACAATACAGAACTAAATTGGATCACAAGCTGCAATACAGAACTAAATGGGATCACAAGCTACAATACAGAACTAAATGGGATCACAAGCCGCAATACAGAACTAAATGGGATCACAAGCCACAATACAGAACTAAATGGGATCACAAGCTGCAATACAGAACTAAATGGTATCACAAGCTGCAATACAGAACTAAATGGTATCACAAGCTGCAATACAGAACTAAATGTGATCACAAGCTGCAATACAGAACTAAATGGGATCACAAGCTGCAATACAGAACTAAATGGGATCACAAGCTGCAATACAGAACTAAATGGGATCACAAGCTGCAATACAGAACTAAATGGGATCACAAGCTGCAATACAGAACTAAATGGGATCACAAGCTACAATACAGAACTAAATGGGATCACAAGCTACAATACAGAACTAAATGGGTTCACAACCTACAATACAGAACTAAATGGGATCACAAGCTACAATACAGAACTAAATGGGTTCACAACCTACAATACAGAACTAAATGGGATCACAAGCTGCAATACAGAACTAAATGGTATCACAAGCTACAATACAGAACTAAATGGTATCACAAGCTACAATACAGAACTAAATGGGATCACAAGCTGCAATACAGAACTAAATGGGATCACAAGCTGCAATACAGAACTAAATGGGATCACAAGCTGCAATACAGAACTAAATGGGATCACAAGCTACAATACAGAACTAAATGGGATCACAAGCTGCAATACAGAACTAAATGGTATCACAAGCTGCAATACAGAACTAAATGGGATCACAAGCTGCAATACAGAACTAAATGTGATCACAAGCTGCAATACAGAGCTAAATGGGATCACAAGCTGCAATACAGAACTAAATGGGATCACAAGCTGCAATACAGAACTAAATGGGCTCACAAGCTACAATACAGAACCAAATGGGATCACAAGCTGCAATACAGAACTAAATGGGATCACAAGCTGCAATACAGAACTAAATGGGTTCACAACCTACAATACAGAACTAAATGGTATCACAAGCTACAATACAGAACTAAATGGGATCACAAGCTTCAATACAGAGCTAAATGGGATCACAAGCTGCAATACAGAACTAAATGGGATCACAAGCTGCAATACAGAACTAAATGGGTTCACAACCTACAATAAAGAACTAAATGTGATCACAAGCTGGAGTACGGAACTAAATGGGATCACAAGCTGCAATACAGAACTAAATGGGATCACAAGCTACAGTACAAAACGAAATGGGATCACAAGCTAGAGTACAGAACTAAATGGGATCACAAGCTGCAGTACAAAACGAAATGGGATCACAAGCTAGAGTACAGAACTAAATGGGATCACAAGCTAGAGTACAGAACTAAATGGGATCACAAGCTAGAGAACAGAACTAAATGGGTTCACACGCTTCAATACAGAACTAAATGGGATCACAAGCTACAGTCATCACCTCCCAGTCTTAGAAACAACATGACAAATACAAAGAGTTCAGCTTCTAGAATTGTTATTTCTACCAGTGATCCCAGCAAGCATTTGTTCATAAGATGCTACCTCAAACAGTGATTATTTCCACTGTTTCAGAGTAGGAGTGGTCCTTCCAGATTCTAATGATTATCTGGCTGCTGTAACCATACCAACAGTGATTCTATCCACTGTTTCAGAGTAGGAGTGGTCCTTCCAGATTCTAATGATTATCTGGCTGCTGTAACCATACCAACAGTGATTCTATCCACTGTTTCAGAGTAGGAGTGGTCCTTCCAGATTCTAAGGATTATCTAGCTGCTGTAATGATACCAACAGTGGTCCTATCCACTGTTTCAGAGTAGGAGTGACCCTTACAGATTCTAAGGATTATCTAGCTGCTGTAACCATACCAACAGTGATTCTATCCACTATTTCAGAGTAGGAGTGGCCCTTCCAGATTCTAAGGATTACTACAGCTGCTGTAACCATACCAACAGTGATTCTATCCATTGTTAGAGAATAGGAGTAGTCCTTCCAGATTCTAAGGATGACTCTAGCTGCTGTAACCATACCAACAGTGATTCTATCCATTGTTTCAGAGTAGGAGAGGTCCTTCCAGATTCTAATGATTATCTGGCTGCTGTAACCATACCAACAGTGATTCTATCCACTGTTTCAGAGTAGGAGTGACCCTTCCAGATTCTAAGGATTATCTAGCTGCTGTAACCAATCAATCAAATGTATTTATGTAGCCCTTCTTACATCAGCTGTCACAAAGTGCTGTACAGAAACCCAGCCTAAAACCCCAAACAGCAAGCAATGCAGGTGTAGAAGCACAGTGGCTAGGAACAACCCACTAGAAAGGCCAGAACCTAGGAAGAAACCTAGAGAGACACCAGGCTATGAGGGGCGTTCAGTACTCTTCTGGCTGTGCCGGGTAGAGATTATAACAGAACATGGCCAAGATGTTCAAATGTTCATAGATGACCAGCAGGGTCAAATAATAATAATCACAGTGATTGTCATGGGTGCAACAGGTCAGCACCTTAGGAGTAAATGTCAGTTGGCTTTTCATAGCCGATCATTAAGAGTATCTCTACCGCTCCTGCTGTCTCTAGAGAGTTGAAAACAGCAGGTCTGGGACAGGTAGCACATCCGGTGAACAGGTCAGGGTTCCATAGCCGCAGGCAGAACAGTTGAAACTGGAGCAGCAGCACGGCCAGGTGGACTGGGGACAGCAAGGAGTCATCAGTCCAGGTAGTTCTGAGGCATGGTCCTAGGGCTCCGGTCCTCCGAGAGAGAGAGAGAGAGAAAGAAAGAGCGAGAGAAAGAGAAAACGAGAGAATTAGAGAGAGCATACTTAAATTCACACAGGACATCGGAAATACTCCATATATAACAGACTGACCCTAGCCCCCCGACACATAAACTACTGCAGCATAAATACTGGAAGCTGAGACAGGAGGGGTCGGGAGACACTGTGGCCCCTGTCAGGTTCAACTAGGGGTCAGGATAAGGGTTGTACCAAAATGTTTGATATATTAGAATGATTGATTATGCTTATGTAGTATTAATAGAAGGGGAGGGGTTATAAGACCCCCCCCCCCCCATCCTTACATGTATAAGGTCATAGGCTACAGATTAACAATATATATATATATCCATTATAGAGGTTTAGAATTATTCCACAATTCTCTCTCTGCCTTTTATAAAAGACCCCTCTTAGAAATGTGTGACTGAGACAGAACTCTGAGACAGAACTCTGAGACAGAACTCTGAGACAGAACTCTGAGACAGAACTCTGAGACAGAACTCTGAGACAGAACTCTGAGACAGAACTCTGAGACAGAACTCTGCAGGGGAGTGTCAGAGATAAGAGACGAGTCAGACGTTTCACAATAAATCAACTTGGGGGAGGGGACATTTACTGCTGAGGCCTAAGAATACACTGGAACTATTGTATCTCTTGCAAGTTAGTGTAGCTGTGAATGCATGGGCTTGGTCTGATGAGTAGCAGGTAATGAAGTATGCAGTGACATCACAGACAACAAGCATGATAAAAGCAATGTGGACTTTTCCTTTGATGCAGAATTTACTCGGAAACATGTGTGCTATGTTCCGGATTATTAATGAAATTACAGACAGAAGTTGACAAAGGTTTTTGAATGATTTAATTAAAGATATTGTCATAATGTTAATTTCACCAATGAGCCAATACTTGACAAGGACGAAAGGAACGAACCCTAACACCCCGTCCGACTGTTGGTAACCATACCAACAGTGATTCTATCCCGTGTTTCAGAGTAGGAGATTAGCAATCGTATCATCCGCATATACACTACATGGCCAAAAGTATGTGGACACCCCTTCAAATTAGTGAATTTGTCTATTTCAGCCACATCCGTTGCTGACAGGCAGGTACTGAAGAGCTCAGTGACTTTCAACTTGGCACCATCTTAGGATGCTACCTTTCCAGGAAGTCAGTTTGTCACATTTGTGCCCTGCTAAAGCTGCCTTTTTTTTTTTCTTTTTTTTTTACCTTTATTTTACTAGGCAAGTCAGTTAAGAACAAATTCTTATTTTCAATGACGGCCTAGGAACAGTGGGTTAACTGCCTGTTCAGGGGCAGAACGACAGATTTGTACCTTGTCAGCTCGGGGATTTGAACTTGCAACCTTTCGGTTACTAGTCCAACACTCTAACCACTAGGCTTCGCTGCCGCCCCTAGGTTGCCTTGGTCAACTGTAAGTGCTGTTATTGTGAAGTGGAAGCTTCTAGAAGCAATAATGGCTCAGACGCAATGTGGTAGGCCACACAAGCTCACAGAACAGGACTGTGGACTTCTGAAACGCATAGAGTGTAAAAATCATCTGTCCTCGGTTGCAACACTCCACAAAATAAGTCCTGCAGGCTCTAGTGTTATCTTATCTTGATTATTGTCCAGTCATATGGTCCAGTGCTGCAAGGAAAGACCTAGTTAAGCTTCCGCTGGCCCAGAACAGAGCGGCACGTCTTGCTCTTCACTGTAATCAGACTGACTGCATCACTTCTTATTTTTATAAGAAACATTCATGTGGAGGGCGGGACTGCGACAGGTAATGTCGGAAAGAATGTAGTTATGTAGAGCACCAAGAAACAAACGTAATATTCAATATCAGTAAATTAGACTAAATATTAGCACTACACAATCTGGTAATAACCTTCAATCTGGATAATAACACAAAACAAATCATAAGACTAGAGAAATGTATCTACAAATATTATGAAAACAAGCAACACCCAAACATGACGGAGAGTAAGATAGGGGAACCGATTTCAAAACAAAAATGTGACTCTTCAACAGACTGTAACGCTCGTCGTGGGTGGAAGAAGAGGAGGACCAATGTGCGTGGTAAGTGTTCATATTCTTTAACTTTTGGATAAATAGCGTGCCCAATTTCAACTTCCTGCTACTCATGCCAGGAATATAAGATGTGCATATTCTTAGTAGATGTGGATAGAAAACACTGACGTTTCTAAAACTGTTTGAATCATGTCTGTGAGTATAACAGAACCTACGTAGCAGGCAAAACCCAGAGGACCAACTGTTCAGATTTTTTTTCTTTGGCCTCTGTCTGTTCCCTGAGTTGTCATTGCCTAGGGATATTTCTTAGGAACCTGATTTCAGTTCCTACCGCTTCCACTCTATGTCACCAGTCTTTGGAATTTGGTTGAGGTTATTCATTTATGCAACGAAGAAGAAGCACATCTAGGAACTACGTATCACTGTTGAGAGTTGCGCAATACGTGAAGAGGTGCATGGTTTGTTTACTTCCTGTATTGAAAACAGATTGCCCCGTCGACTAAAAATGGCATGAATGACCAGTTCCCGAAGGAAATTGCAGTACGGCGTAAAGTTCTGTATCCAATTTAAGGACAATAGATTAAAAGGGAAACGAGTAGCTCTCATCGTCGATAAACTATAAATTGATAACCAGTTGTTCAGAGACACAAAGACTACTCCATGGCTATTTATTAAAAAATGACAAAGTTCTTATAGACGAGAAAAATAATGAACCAATTCTAGCCCGGTTATGGATTGTAAAAATATAGCAATAAAATGGATCTTCTTGGATAACTCCCCTCCCCTGGTAGCCATTCTACAGAGATAGGTTATCTTAATGGATCTTCTTGGATTACTCCCCTCCCCTGGTAGCCATTCTACAGAGATAGGTTATCTTAATGGATCTTCTTGGATTACTCCCCTCCCCTGGTAGCCATTCTACAGAGATAGTTTATCTTAATGGATCTTCTTGGATTACTCCCCTCCCCTGGTAGCCATTCTACAGAGATAGGTTATCTTAATGGATCTTCTTGGATTACTCCCCTCCCCTGGTAGCCATTCTACAGAGATAGTTTATCTTAATGGATCTTCTTGGATTACTCCCCTCCCCTGGTAGCCATTCTACAGAGATAGTTTATCTTAATGGATCTTCTTGGATTACTCCCCTCCCTTGGTAGCCATTCTACAGAGATAGTTTATCTTAATGGATCTTCTTGGATAACTCCCCTCCCCTGGTAGCCATTCTACAGAGATAGGTTATCTTAATGGATCTTCTTGGATTACTCCCCTCCCCTGGTAGCCATTCTACAGAGATAGTTTATCTTAATGGATCTTCTTGGATAACTCCCCTCCCCTGGTAGCCATTCTACAGAGATAGTTTATCTTAATGGATCTTCTTGGATAACTCCCCTCCCCTGGTAGCCATTCTACAGAGATAGTTTATCTTAATGGATCTTCTTGGATTACTCCCCTCCCCTGGTAGCCATTCTACAGAGATAGGTTATCTTAATGGATCTTCTTGGATTACTCCTCTCCCCTGGTAGCCATTCTACAGAGATAGTTTATCTTAATGGATCTTCTTGGATTACTCCCCTCCCCTGGTAGCCATTCTACAGAGATAGTTTATCTTAATGGATCTTCTTGGATTACTCCCCTCCCCTGGTAGCCATTCTACAGAGATAGGTTATCTTAATGGATCTTCTTGGATTACTCCTCTCCCCTGGTAGACATTCTACAGAGATAGTTTATCTTAATGGATCTTCTTGGATAACTCCCCTCCCCTGGTAGCCATTCTATAGAGATAGTTAATCTTAATGGATCTTCTTGGATTACTCCCCTCCCCTGGTAGCCATTCTACAGCGATAGGTTATCTTCCCTGCTGGTTCCCTCCTCTCTCTTATAGGGGAAAGAGAATAGCTCATTAGTACCATCAGCTGTGCTTAATTGCCTCTGGTTAGCTTGTCTCACATGCCTTGTTGGGCTACTATCCGTGAGCCCAGCCTGCCCTCTGGTGGTACTTACACATTAGCCAAACACATTCAAACTCAGTTTCACAATTCCTGACATTTAATCATAGTAAAAATTATCCGTCTTAGGTCAGTTAGGATAGCCACTTTATTTTAAGAATGTCAAAATAAAATGTCAAAATAATAGTAGAGAGAATTATTTATTTCAGCTTTTATTTTTTCATCATATTCCCAGTGGGTCAGCTGTTTACATACACTCAATAAGTATTTGGTAGCATTGCCTTTAAATTATTGAACTTGGGTCAAATGTTTCAGGTAGCCTTCCACAAGCTTCCCACAATAAATTCCTCCTGACAGAGCTGGTGTAACTGAGTCAGGTTTGTAGGCCTCCTTGCTCGCACACGCTTTTTCAGTTTTGGCCCACAAATGTTCTATAGGAATTGAGGTCAGGGCTTTGTGATGGCCTCTCCAATACCTTGACTTTGTTGTCTTAACCCCTTGGAACTACCCAATATCTATATAGTTTATTATCTATATGGTTTAACAGGATTGAGGTCAGGGCTTTGTGATGGCCACTCCAATACCTTGACTTTGTTGTCCTTAAGCCATTTGCCACAACTTTGGAAGTATGCTTGGGGTTATTGTCCATTTTGAAGACCCATTTTGCGACCAAGCTTTAACTTCCTGACTGATGTCTTGAGATGTTGCTTCAATACATCCACATAATTTTCCTACCTCATGATGCCATCTATTTTGTGAAGTGCACCAGTCCCTCCTGCGGTAAAGCACCCCCACAACATGATGCTGCCAACCCTGTGCTTCACGGTCGGGATGGTGTTCTTCGGTTTGCAAGCCTCCTCCTTTTCCTCCAAACATAACAATGGTCATTATAGCCAAACAGTTCTATTTTTGTTTCATCAGACCAGAGGACAAAAAGTACGATCTTTGTCCCCATGTGCAGTTGCAACCCATAGTCTGACTTTTTTATGGCGGTTTTGGAGCAGTGGCTTCTTCCTTGCTGAGCAGCCTTTCAGGTTGTGGCGATATAGGACTCGTTTTACTGTGGATATAGAAACTTTTGTATCCGTTTCTTCCAGTATCTTCTCAAGGTCTATTTGCTGTTGTTCTGGGATTAATTTGCACTTTTTACAACAAAGTACATTCATCTCTAGGAGACAGAACGCGTCTCCTTCCTGAGCGGTATGACGGCCGCGTGGTCCCATGGTGTTTATACTTAAGTACATAAGTACTATTATTTGTACAGATGAACGTGGTACCTTCAGGCGTTTGTAAATTGCTCCCAAGGATGAACTAGACTTGTGGAGGTCTGCAACTTTTTTATCTGAGATCTTGGCTGATTTCTTTTGATTTTCCCATGATGTCAAGCAAAGAGGCACTGAGTATCAAGTCAGACCTTGAAATACATCCACAGGTACACCTTCAATTGACTCAAATGATGTCAATTAGCCTATCAGAAGCTTCTAAAGCCATGACATAGTTTTCTGGAATATTCCAAGCTGTTTAACTTCTCTAGGATAGGGGGCAGCATTTTCACATTTGGATGAAAAGCGTGCCCAGAGTAAACTGCCTCCTACTCAGTCCCACATGCAAATACATAAATACATAATATAAGTATATTAGTATTGGATGGAAAACACTCTGTTTGAATCATGTCTGTGACTATAACAGAACTTATTTGGCAGAGGACAAACCATTCAGATTTTTGTTGTTGTTGAGGTCACTCTTTTTTCAATGAGCTTTTCATTGGGAATCCAGATTTCTAAGGGACCTTCCTGCAGTTCCTATCGCTTCCACTGGATGTCAACAGTCTTTAGAAATTGGTTGAGGTTGAAGAAGTAGCCATTTTCAAAATGAGGCTGCAGTGAAGTGTACTGTTTGTTAGAGGCGCGTGACCAGAAAGCATGCTACACATTGTTTTCCTCCGGAATTGAACACAGATCATCACGTCTTCAATTTGATCAATTATTTACATTAAAAAATACCTAAAGTTGTATTATAAAAGTAGTTTGAAATGTTTGGACAAAGCTTACAGGTAACCTTTGAGATATTTTGTAGTCATGTTGTGCAAGTTGGAACCTGTGTTTTTCTGGATCAAACGCACCAAATAAATTTACCTTTTGGATATATATGGATATATATCGACGGAATTAATCGAACAAAAGGACCATTTGTGATGTTTATGGGACGCCAACAGAAGAAGCTCGTCAAAGGTAAGGCATGAATTATATCTTTATTTCTGCGTTTTGTGTCGCACCCGGAGGGTTGAAATATGATGGTCTGTGATTGTTTGCTGGGTTGCTATCCTCAGATAATAGCATTGTTAGCTTTCGCCGTAAAGCATTTTTGAAAACTGACACGTTGGCTGGATTCACAACAAGTGTAGATTTAATTTGAATGTGTGATTTCATGAAAGTTACATTTTTATAGTAATTTATTTGAATTTTGCACTCTGCATTTTCACTGGATGTTGGCCAGGTGGGATGCTACCATCCCACATATCCCAGAGAGGTTAAAACCTCTAGTGACACCCCATCCCGGGTCCGGGAGCGTAATCATCGACTGACACTAATTAGCATAACGCAACGGAAATAAATATTACAAGAAAATATTCCTATTCATGAAAATCACAAGTGAAATATATTGAGACACAGCTTAGCCTTTTGTTAATCAACCTGTCATCTCAGATTTTCAAAATATGCTTTACAGCCAAAGCAAGACAAGCTTTTGTGTAAGTTTATCGATAGCCTAGCATAGCATTATGTCCATCTAGCAGCAGGTGACTTGGTCACGAAAATCAGAAAAGCAATCAAATTAAAACGTTTACCTTTGATGAGCTTCGGATGTTTTCACTCACGAGACTCCCAGGTAGATAGCCAATGTTCCTTTTTTCCCAAAATATTATTTTTGTAGGCGAAATAGGTCCGTCTGTTCTTCACGTTTGGCTGAGAAATCGACCGGTCACGACAACACCAAAAAATATTCCAAATTAGCTACATAACAGAAACATGGCAAACGTTGTTTATAATCAATCCTCAAGGTGTTTTTCAAATATCTATTCGATAATATATCACCCGGGACTGGTGGCTTCTTAGTAGGAAACAATGGCCGCATTTGTCCTTTACGCAGAGACTTCAGCTGACCACTGACGCAATGTTGTCGTTCCTGCTCATTTTTCAAAATAAAAGCCTGAAACTATGTATTGTGACACTAGACACATTAGGGAACCCATAGAAAAAGGAATCTAGTTGATAGCCCATTCACTGCTCAAAAGGGACGCATCGGAATGCAGAGCTTTCAAAAGATGAGTCACTTCCGGATTGGATTTTTCTCAGGCTTTCGCCTGCAATATCAGTTCTGTTTTACTCACAGACAATATTTTTATAGTTTTGGAAACTTTAGAGTGTTTTCTATCCTAAGCTGTCAATTATATGCATATTCTAGCATCTTGTCCTGTCAAAATATCCCGTTAACTTTGGGAACGTTATTTTTCCAAAAATGAAAATACTTCCCCTTAGTCACAACAGGTTTAGGCACAATCAATTTATTGTATGTAAACTTCTGACCCACTGGAATTGTGATTGTGAATTATAAGTGAAATAATCTGTCTGTAAACAATTGTTGGAAAAATGACTTGTGTCATGCACAAAGTAGATGTTCTAACCGACTTGGCAAAACTATAGTTTGTTAACAAGAACATTTTGGAGTGGTTAACGAGTTTTAATGACGCCAACCTAAGTGTAAACTTCCGACTTCAACTTCAACTGATATTGGAGGTTTAATCAAAGCCTACTAGATGATACATTGTTTAGAAAATAGGACAGAAGAATTTATAACTGACTTATTCAAACATAACATTAGTACAGCAGATCCCCTTAGTGTATAGGACACTTTTAAATGTGCCTTTAGAGGCTATGCAGTTCAATAGTCACCTATAAAACCAAAGCAATTTAGATCATAGATCATATCATTTAGATTTACTTGTAACAGTTCTTTAGGTGAAGGAGAAGCGGACCAAAATGCAGCGTGGTTTCTTTGATTCATATTTAATAACAAAAGATAAACACGAACACTACAAAAACAATAAACGTGGAAAACCAAAAAACAGCCCTATCTGGTGCAAAACACAGAGACAGGAACAAGGACATAAGGACAATCACCCACAAACACACAGTGAAACCCAGGCTACCTAAATATGGTTCCCAATCAGAGACAATGACTAACACCTGCCTCTGATTGAGAACCATATCAGGACAGACATAGAAATAGACAAACAAGACATCCAACATAGAATGCCCACTCAGATCACACCCTGACCAACCAAAACATAGAAACATACAAAGCAAACTATGGTCAGGGTGTGTCATTAACAAACTATAGTTGGTGGAAGGGTGGTAGGATAATAATAAAGGTCTATTCTAAAAAAAAGTATGTATACAGTTCAATAGTCACCTATAAAACCAAAGCAATTTAGATCAAAAGAGTCCATTATTAACCATTTATGTTCTTTAATACAGGGCCGATAGACAAGTTCCTTACTTAACACTTAAAATAGATTGTGTCTGTAAAATGTGTATAAGTTGTATAAACTGAAGGTAGAAGCCTAAGTGTTATTGTTTATTAGTTTACTCCAACTGGTGGAAGGGTGGGGAATAATAAAGGCCTATTCTAAAAAAATAAGTATATGTATCATACAGGTATGCAGTAATACACTATATGTGTATGTATTTGGATATATATATTTATCAAAATAAAAAAATATGGGGGATTGGAAATGATGCAGACAATTATGTTGATGGAAGCAACAATTTTCCCACAATATTAAGCTGATCCAAAAAAAACCTTAAAAATCATCACAAGAGGAAGGTTCAGTAAAATCAACTTCAGAGGTCAAGAGTGTTTCCGGCCACCTCACTTTATGCAGTATTTTGTTTTTCTACGTGTTATTTCTTACATTGGTGCCCCAGGTCATCTTAGGTCTCATTACATACAGGAACTCAAGTCCTTCTGTTCACCTGACTTAGAATTCCTTACAATCAAGTGTCGACCGCATTATCTACCAAGAGAATTGTCTTTGATTATAATCACAGACGTATATACTTCCCCCCCAAGCAGACACATCGATGGCCCTGAACAAACTTTGTTAGACTCTATGTAAACTGGAAACCACATATCCTGAGGCTGTATTCATTGTAGCTGGGGAATTTAACAATGCTAATCAGAAAACAAGACTCCTTAAATTATATTAGAATATCGATTGTGCTACCAGGGCTGGTAAAACAATGGATCATTGTTATTCTAACTTCCACGACGCATATAAGGCCCTCCCCCGCCCTCCTTTCGGAAAAGCTGACCACGACTCCATCTTGATGCTCCCAGCCTATAGACAGAGATTAAAACAGGAAGCTCCCGCGCTCAGGTCTGTTCAACGCTGGTCCGACCAATCTGATTCCACACTTCCAGACTGCTTCCATCACATGGATTTGGATATGTTCCGCATTGCGTCCAACAACAACTTTGACGAATACGCTGATTCGGTGAGCGAGTTCATTCGAACGTGTATTGAATATGTCGTTCCCATAGCAACGATTAAAACATTCCCAAACCAGAAACCGTGGATTGATGGCAGCATTCGGCGATGTCGTACCCACAACTACTATTAAAACATTCCCACAACAGAAACCGTGGTTTGATGGCAGCATTCGGCGATGTCGTACCCACAACTACTATTAAAACATTCCCACAACAGAAACCGTGGTTTGATGGCAGCATTCGCGCAAAACTGAAAGCGTGAACCATTGCTTTTAACCAGGACAAGGTGACTGGAAACATGACCGAATACAAAACAGTGTAGCTATTCCCTCTGCAAGGCAATCAAACAAGCTAAGCGCCAGTATAGAGACAAAGTAGAGTCGCAATTCAACGGCTCAGACACAAGAGGTATGTGGCAGGGTCTACAGTCAATCATGGATTACAAAAAGAAAACCAGCCCCGTCGCGGACCAGGATGTCTTGCTCCTAAATAACTAAATAACTTATTTGCTCACTTTGAGGACAATACAGTGCCACTGACACGGCCCGTTACCAAAACCTGCAGACTCTCCTTCATTGCAGCCGACGTGAGTATAACCCTCGCAAGGCTACAGGCCCAGATGGCATCCCCATTTGCGTTCTCAGAGCATGCGCAGACCAGCTGGCTGGTGTGTTTACGGACATATTCAGTCAATCCTTATCCCAGTCTTCTGTTCCCACATGCTTCAAGAGGGCCACCATTGTTCCTGTTCCCAAGAAAGCTTAGGTAACTGAGCTAAACGACTACCGCCCCGTAGCACTCACTTCCGTCATCATGAAGTGCTTTGAGAGACTAGTCAAGGACCATATCACCGCCACCCTACCTGACACCCAAGACACACTCCAATTTGTTTACCGCCCCAATAGGTCCACAGACGACGCAATCACAACCACACTGCACACTGCCCTAACCCATCTGGACAAGAGGAATACCTATGTGAGTATGCTGTTCAAATCAAATCAAATCAAATTGTATTTTATTCATCGACTACAGCTCAGCATTTAACACCATAGTACCCTCCAAACTTGTCTTCAAGCTCGAGACCCTGGTCCTCGACCCCGCCCTGTGCAACTGGGTACTGGACTTCCTGACGGGCCGCCCTCAGGTGGTCAGGGTAGGTAACAACATCTCCACCTCGCTGATCCTCAACACTGGGGCCCAACAAGGGTGCGTTCTGAGCCCTCTCCTGTACTCCCTGTTCACCCATGACTGCATGGCCATGCACGTCTCCAACTCAATCATCACGTTTGCGGACGACACTACAGTGTTAGGCTTGATTACCAACAACAACGAGACAGCCTACAGGGAGGAGGTGAGGGCCCTCAGAGTGTGGTGTCAGGAAAGTAACCTCACACTCAATGTCAACAAAACAAAGGAGATGATCGTGGACTTCAGGAAACAGCAGAGGGAGCACCCCCTTATCCACATCGACGGGACAGTAGTGGAGAGGCAGCAGCGCCTCTTCAACCTCAGGAGGCTGAAGAAAATTGTCTTGTCACCAAAAGCACTCACAAACTTCTATAGATGCACAATCGAGAGCATCCTGTCGGGCTTTATCACCGCCTGGTACGGAAACTGCTCCGACCACAACCGTAAGGCTCTCCAGAGGGTAGTGAGGTCTGCACAACGCATCACCGGGGGCAAACTACCTGCCCGCCAGGACACCTTCACCCCCCGATGACACAGGAAGGCCATAAAGATCATCAAGGACAACAACCACCCGAGCCACTGCCTGTTCACCCCGCTATCTTTCAGAAGGCGAGGTCAGCACAGGTACATCAAAGCAGGGACTGAGAGACTGGAAAACAGCTTATATCTCAAGGCCATCAGACTGTTAAACAGCCACCACTGACATTGAGTGGCAGCTGCCAACATACTGACTCATCTCCAGCCACTTTAATATTGGTAATTGATGTAAAAAATGTATCACTAGCCACTTTAAACAATGCCACTTAATATAATGTTTACATACACTACATTACTCATCTCATATGTATATACTGTGCTCTATACCATCTACTGCATCTATGCAGTTCTGTACCATCACTCATTCATGTATCTTTATGGACATATTCTTCATCCCTTTTCACTTGTGTGTATAAGGTAGTTGTTGTAGAATTGTTATCAGATAATAGCTTCTCATGCTTTCGCCGAAAAGCATTTTAAAAATCTGACATGTTGATGATTCACAACGAGTGTAGCTTTAATTTTTAATTCAGTACCCTGCATGTGTGATTTAATGAAAGTTTGAGTTGTATCGAGTACTATTAGTTGTCACTCTGAAATTTCCGCTGATTTCCGCTGATGTTGATCCCTGTACAGGGATGCATCCCTAACAGGTTTTAAACAGTATAACATAATGCTCTGGTCTGGTGGCTGACATTTAAACAGTATAACATGATGCTCTGATGGTTGACATTTTAACAGAATAACATGATGCTCTGGTCTGGTGTCTGACATTTAAACAGTATAACATGATGCTCTGGTGCCTGACATTTAAACAGTATAGCATGATGCTCTGGTCTGGTGGCTGACATTTAAACAGTATAACATGATGCTCTGGTGCCTGACATTTAAACAGTATAGCATGATGCTCTGGTCTGGTGGCTGACATTTAAACAGTATAACATGATGCTCTGGTCTGGTGGCTGACATATAAACAGAATAACATGATGCTCTGGTCTGGTGGCTGACATTTAAACAGTATAACATGATGCTCTGGTGCCTGACATTTAAACAGTATAACATGATGCTCAAAATACCCAACGTCGCCAAATGCAATGTCCTTACAGCTGAGAGCATTAGTAAAGACTTTATGTGAACGATGTCCCTTTGTCACACACATATGTGACCCGTTTCAGGAAAGTAGGCGTACAACTGAAAGCATTAGTAAAAATAGAGGCTGCCCCCCCACACACATATATATAGATACTTATCAGATCAGTAAATGTGGGTCTGTTTGAGGTTGTAGCTGTATGTGAACAACATCACCCATTGTTAAACACCTCTGTTCCTCTGTCACACATTTCACATATATTTTTGGTCATTTAACTCTTGTCCAGAGCAACTTACAGTAGTGAGTTGATACATTATTGAACTTTTTCCTGTACTGGTCCCCCGTGGGAATCAAACCCACAACCCTACATTGCAAGGGCCATTCTCTACCAACTGAGCCACATGGGAAACAGACAAACACAGACAGAGAAACAAACAAACAGACACAAACACAGACACAGCAGCACAGACACACACAGACATACATGACAGTTCAGGTCACACCTGAAATGATGGCATATTCCTGGATGAAATGTCTGTAATAACCGGTTATTCCCAGAAAAGCACATACTGTCACGTTCTGACCATAGTTCTTTTGTGTTTTCCTTGTTTTTAGTGTTGGTCACGACGTGAGCTGGGTGGGCATTCTATGTCTATGTTGTCTGTCTAGTTTGTCCGTTTCTATGCATGGCCTGATATGGTTCTCAATCAGAGGCAGGTGTTAGTCATTGTCTCTGATTGGGAACCATATTTAGGTAGCCTGTTTGGTGTTGGGGTTTGTGGGTGGTTGTTTCCGTGTCTGTGCTTTTCATCACACGGTACTGTTTTGGTTTTGTAATTCACAGCATCATTTATTGTTTTTGTTCTAGTGTTCATTTTGTCTTCATTAAATACATTATGGACACTTACCTGCACGTTGGTCCGATCCTTGCTACACCTCCTCTTCAGACGAAGAGGAGGAAAACATACCTTTTTTCTTATTTACTGGTCAAGGCCAATTCTGGATCGCAGCGACCTTCTTCTCTTGTGGTTTGATCAACCCTCGCCCTATGGAATAGCCCAGTCTGCTTCACTTACCCCCATCGTCCATTTCCTTGGGTAAGTCCTGCTTGCCCAAAGACCCTCAATTACCCGTTGTTAATCGGATTAGATGCTCCTCCCAAGTGTAGCTGTGGATTATCAAATCATCCAGGTATGTTGCAGCATAGGTGTGGGCGCAGAATGCTGTCCATCAGCCTTTGAAACATGGCGGTGGCTCCATGAAGTCCAAAGGGCTGTCGCACATATTGGAACAGAATGCAGTCTTCTCACAAGCTACAGGGGTCAGAGGAACTTGCCAATAGCCTTTGGACAAGTGTAATAATAAACCATGCATCTCCCAGACTTTCAATCATCTCATCTGTTCTCTGGGATAAGCATCAAATTCCAAAATGGAATTCAATTTACGCATTTGCCCATTGAAGTCGGTTACAATGCCGAACTGAAGTCAGGTCAGAGACCCTGGTGAGGACAACGAGTGGATGAGCTTCCCTGAGACGGTTACAGACAGTTTGTGCAGAAATTATAATTATTCTGTTTAAATGTCAGCTACCAGAGCATCATGTTATTCGGTTGTGCGAACCCAGAGTTTCATCAGCTGTCCGGGTGGCTGGTCTCAGATGATCCCACAGGTGAAGAAGCCGGATGTGGAGGCCCTGGGCTGTGGTCTGCGGGTTATGAGGCCAGTTAGACGTACTGCCAAATTCTCAAAAATTATGTTGGAGGTGGTTTATGGTAGAGAAATGACAATTCAATTCTCTGGCAACAGCTCAGGTGGACATTCCTGCAGTCCGCATGTCAACTGTACGTACCCTTAAAAATTGAGACATCTGTGGCATTGTGTTGTGTGACAAAACTTCCCATTTTAGAGTGGCCTTTTATTGTCCCGGCACAAGGTGCACCTGTGTAATGATCATGCTGTTTAGTCAGATTCTTGGTATGTCACACCTGTCAGGTGGATGCGTTATCTTGGCAAAGGAGAAATGCTCACTAACAGGGATGGAAACACATTTTTGCAACAACAAAATTAGAGAAATAAGCTTTTTCTGCATATGGAACATTTCTGGGATATTTTATTTCAGCTCATGAAACATGGGACCAACAGTTTACATGTTGCCTTTATATTGTTGTTCAGTATATATTTCACTGTGACCTGCTGCTGCTGACTATCAGGCAGCGAGGCAGTCTGTTGTGTCTATATTTTTGTCCAGTGTAGATTGGTTAATTGAATCGTCTTTTTTAACCTTAACCCAGAACTAACTAATAGCAATTAATATGAATATTCCCCAATCGTTTTATCTCGATAATAAAAGGAATGGCAAATAAGTCTGGCAGCACAACTGATTGGAAAACTTCTGCAAATTGAAAAATCAGGTGACTAAACTACATTATGATGTCACGCATACTCCCTCTCTCCTGCACTTGATGTTGCCGGGCTACTAACCAAAGGGCTCCTGATGACCTCTCCCTTTATTTAGCCCTCAGACCTCATCTTTATTTAGCCCTCAGACCTCATCTTTATTTTAGCCCTCAGACATCATATTTAATTAGCCCTCAGACCTCATCCTTATTTAGCCCTCAGACCTCATCTTTATTTAGCCCTCAGACCTCATCTTTATTTAGCCCTCGGACCTCATCTTAATTTAGCCCTCAGACCTCATCATCACCCTGATTACTCTCCCTTTATTTAGCCCTCAGACCTCATCTTTATTTGCCCTCAGACCTCACCTTTATTTAGCCCTCAGACCTCATCTTTATTTAGCCCTCAGATCTCATCTTTATTTAGCCCTCAGACCTCATCTTCACCCTGATTATTCTCCCTTTATTTAGCCCTCAGACCTCATCTTAATTTAGCCCTCAGACCTCATCATCACCCTGATTACTCTCCCTTTATTTAGCCCTCAGACCTCATCTTTATTTGCCCTCAGACCTCACCTTTATTTAGCCCTCAGACCTCATCTTTATTTAGCCCTCAGATCTCACCTTTATTTAGCCCTCAGACCTCATCTTCACCCTGATTATTCTCCCTTTATTTAGCCCTCAGACCTCATCATCACCCTGATTACTCTCCCTTTTTTTAGCCCTCAGACCTCATCTTCATTTAGCCCTCAGACCTCATCATCACCCTGATTACTCTCCCTTTATTTAGCCCTCAGACCTCATCTTTATTTAGCACTCAGACCTCATCTTGATTTAGCCCTCAGACCTCATCCTCACCCTGATTACTCTCCCTTTATTTAGCCCTCAGACCTCATCATCACCCTGATAACTCTCCCTTTATTTAGCCCTCAGACATCATCTTTATTTAGCCCTCAGACATCATCTTTATTTAGCCCTCAGATCTCATCTTTATTTAGCCCTCAGACCTCATCATCACCCTGATTACTCTCCCTTTATTTAGCCCTCAGACCTCATCTTTATTTAGCACTCAGACCTCATCTTGATTTAGCCCTCAGACCTCATCCTCACCCTGATTACTCTCCCTTTATTTAGCCCTCAGATCTCATCATCACCCTGATAAGTCTCCCTTTATTTAGCCTTCAGACATCATCTTTATTTAGCCCTCAGACATCATCTTTATTTAGCCCTCAGACCTTACCTTTATTTAGCCCTCAGACCTTACCTTTATTTAGCCCTCAGACCTCAGACCTCATCTTCACCCTGATTACTCTCCTTTTATTTAGCCCTCAGACCTCATCTTTATTTAGCTCTCGGACCTCATCATCACCCTGATTACTCTCCCTTTTATTTAGCCCTCAGACCTCATCATCACCCTGATTACTCTCCCTTAATTTATGGGTGCCAACTTGCCAAATAAAGCTTCCAAGACCTGGAGGTTCTATACGTTGTATCCTGATTTGTCCACTAGATGGCAGTGTTCCATGTGTTGTATACTGATTTGCCCACTAGATGGCAGTTTTCCATGTGTTGTATCCTGATTTGTCCACTAGATGGCAGTGGTCCATGTGTTGTATCCTGATTTGTCCACTAGATGACAGTGTTCCATGTGTTGTATCCTGATCTGTCCACTAGATGGCAGTGCTCCATGTGTTGTATCCTGATCTGTCCACTAGATGGCAGTGCTCCATGTGTTGTAATGGCGTAATACTGTACACTGTGATACATGTATTACATTCCCTGACTGCAGACATGAATGATCTTTTAAATAGAAGTTGTCCCTAACCACAGATCTAGGATCAGATTACCCTCCAATTCTGACGCCATGCTATCAAATAAAATGAAATTGTATTTGTCACATGCGGCGAATACACTTTCCCTTACCGTGAAATGCTTACTGACAAGCCCTTAACCAACAATGTAGTTCAAGAAATAGAGTTAAGAAAATATTCACTAAATAAACTAAACATAAAGTAACACAATAAAATTACATAACAATAACGAGGCTAAATACAGGGGGTGCCGGTACCAAGTCAATATGTGGGGATACAGTTTAGACCAGGTAATTTGTACATGTAGGTAGGAATAAAGTGACTATGACTACTACTATAATAAATATATAATAAACAGCAAGTAGCAGCAGTGCAAAAAACAAAGTCCGGGGGTGGCCAATTTATAAAATTGATCAGGAGTCTTATGGGGGTAGAAGCTGTTGAAGAGCCTTTTGGTCCACAGTCAAATCAAATGTTATTTGTCACATGCGCCGAATACAACAGATGCAGACGTTTGCAGAGAAATGCTTACTAACAAGCCCACGTTAAGAAAAATATGAAAATATGAAAATGGGTGCTGTTGCACCTTCTTCACCACGCTGTCTGTGTGGGTGGACCATTTCAGTTTGTCCGTGATGTGTACGCCGAGGAACTGAAAACTTTCCACCTTCTCCACTACTGCACAGTCGATGTGGATAGGATGTTGCTCCCTCTGCTGTTTCCTGTTTCCTGAAGTCCACGATCATCTCCTTTGTTTTGTTGACGTTGAGTGTGAGGTTATTTTTGTGACACCACACTCCGAGGACCCTCACCTCCTCCCTGTAGGCCGTCTCGTTGTTGTTGGCAATCAAGCCTACCACCGTAGTGTCGTCTGCAAACTTGATGATTGAGTTGGAGCCTTGCATGGCCACGCAGTCATGGGTGAACAGGGAGTAAAGGAGAGGGCTGAGAACGCACCCTTATGGGGCCCCAGTGTTGAGGATCAGCGAGGTGGAAATGTTGTTTCCTATCCTCACCACCTGGGGGCAGCCCGTCAGAAAGTCCAGGACCCAGTTGCACAGGGCAGGGTCGAGACCCATCATGCTCTGAGGACGCAGCTAGGGATGCCGTCTGGGCCGGCAGCCTTGCGAGGGTTAACACGCTTAAATGTTTTACTCACGTTGGCTGTGGTGAAGGAGAGCCCGCAGGTTTATGTAGCTGGCCGTGTCAGTGGCGCTGTACTGTCCTCAAAGCAAGCAAAGAAGTTGTTTAGTTAGTCTGGGAGCAAGACATCGGTGTCCGCGATGGGGCTGGTTTTCTTTTTGTAGTCCGTGATTGACTGTTGACCCTGCCACATATGTCTCGTTTCTGAACCGTTGAATTACGACTCTATTTTGTCTCTATACTGACTTGATTGCCTTGCGGAGGGAATAACTACACTGTTTGTATTCGGTCATGTTTCCGGTCACCTTTCCATGATTAAAGCAATGGTTCGCGCTTTCAGTTTTGCGAGAATGCTGCCATCAATCCACGGTTTCTGGTTGGGGAAGGTTTTAATATTTACCGTGGGTACCACATCACTGATGCACTTGCCAATAAACTCGCTCACCGAATCAGCGTATACATCAATGTTGTTGTCTGAGTCTATCCGGAACATATCCCAGTCCACGTGATCGAAGCAATCTTGAAGCGTGGAATCAGATTGGTCGTACCAGCGTTGAACAGACCTGAGCACGGGCGTTTCCTGTTTTAGTTTCTGTCTATAGGCTGGGAGCAACAAAATTGAGTCGCAGTCAGATTTGCCGAAAGGAGGGAGGGCTTTGTATGCGTCCCGGAAGTTAGAGTATCAACGATTCAGAGTTTTATTTTTTTATTTTTTTTATTTCACCTTTATTTAACAAGGTAGGCTAGTTGAGAACAAGTTCTCATTTGCAACTGCGACCTGGCCAAGATAAGGCATAGCAGTGTGAACAGACAACACAGAGTTACACATGGAGTAAACAATTAACAAGTCAATAACACAGTAGAAAAAAGAGAGAAGGTAGGCGAATAATTACAATTATGCAGATTAACACTGGAGTGATAAATTATCAGATGGTTATGTACAGGTAGAGATATTGGTGTGCAAAAGAGCAGAAAAATAAATAAATAAAAACAGTATGGGGATGAGGTAGGTGAAAATGGGTGGGCTATTTACCAATAGACTATGTACAGCTGCAGCGATCGGTTAGCTGCTCAGATAGCAGATGTTTGAAGTTGGAGAGGGAGATAAAAGTCTCCAACTTCAGCGATTTTTGCAATTCGTTCCAGTCACAGGCAGCAGAGAACTGGAACGAAAGGCGGCCAAATTAGGTGTTGGCTTTAGGGATGATCAGTGAGATACACCTGCTGGAGCGCGTGCTACGGATGGGTGTTGCCATCGTAACCAGTGAACTGAGATAAGGCGGAGCTTTACCTAGCATGGACTTGTAGATGACCTGGAGCCAGTGGGTCTGGCGACGAATATGTAGCGAGGGCCAGCCGACTAGAGCATACAAGTCGCAGTGGTGGGTGGTATAAGGTGCTTTAGTGACAAAACGGATGGCACTGTGATAAACTGCATCCAGTTTGCTGAGTAGAGTGTTGGAAGCAATTTTGTAGATGACATCGCCGAAGTCGAGGATCGGTAGGATAGTCAGTTTTACTAGGGTAAGTTTGGCGGCGTGAGTGAAGGAGGCTTTGTTGCGGAATAGAAAGCCGACTCTTGACTTGATTTTCGATTGGAGATGTCTGATATGGGTCTGGAAGGAGAGTTTAGAGTCTAGCCAGACACCTAGGTACTTATAGATGTCCACATATTCAAGGTCGGAACCATCCAGGGTGGTGATGCTGGTCAGGCGTGCGGGTGCAGGCAGCGAACGGTTGAAAAGCATGCATTTGGTTTTACTAGCGTTTAAGAGCAGTTGGAGGCCACGGAAGGAGTGCTGTATGGCATTGAAGCTCGTTTGGAGGTTAGATAGCACAGTGTCCAAGGACGGGCCGGAAGTATATAGAATGGTGTCGTCTGCATAGAGGTGGATCAGGGAATCGCCCGCAGCATGAGAAACATCATTGATATATACAGAGAAAAGAGTCGGCCCGAGAATTGAACCCTGTGGCACCCCCATAGAGACTGCCAGAGGACCGGACAGCATGCCCTCCGATTTGACACACTGAACTCTGTCTGCAAAGTAATTGGTGAACCAGGCAAGGCAGTCATCCGAGAAACCGAGGCTACTGAGTCTGCCGATAAGAATACGGTGATTGACAGAGTCGAAAGCCTTGGCAAGGTCTATGAAGACGGCTGCACAGTACTGTCTTTTATCGATGGCGGTTATGATATCGTTTAGTACCTTGAGCGTGGCTGAGGTACACCCGTGACCGGCTCAGAAACCAGATTGCACAGCGGAGAAGGTACGGTGGGATTCGAGATGGTCAGTGACCTGTTTGTTGACTTGGCTTTCGAAGACCTTAGATAGGCAGGGCAGGATGGATATAGGTCTGTAGCAGTTTGGGCCCAGGGTGTCGCCCCCTTTGAAGAGGGGGATGACTGCGGCAGCTTTCCAATCCTTGGGGATCTCAGACGATATGAAAGAGAGGTTGAACAGGCTGGTAATAGGGGTTGCGACAATGGCGGCGGTTAGTTTCAGGAATAGAGGGTCCAGATTGTCAAGCCCAGCTGATTTGTATGGGTCCAGGTTTTGCAGCTCTTTCAGAACATCTGCTATCTGGATTTGGGTAAAGGAGAACCTGGAGAGGCTTGGGCGAGTAGCTGCGGGGGGGGGGGGTGGCTGTTGGCCGAGGTTGGAGTAGCCAGGCGGAAGGCATGGCCAGCCGTTGAGAAATGCTTGTTGAAGTTTTCGAAAATCATGGATTTTTCGGTGGTGACCGTGTTACCTAGCCTCAGTGCAGTGGGCAGCTGGGAGGAGGTGCTCTTGTTCTCCATGGACTTCACAGTGTCCCAGAACTTTTTGGAGTTGGAGCTACAGGATGCAAACTTCTGCCTGAAGAAGTTGGCTTTAGCTTTCCTGACTGACTGTGTGTATTGGTTCCTGACTTCCCTGAACAGTTGCATATCGCGGGGACTGTTCGATGTTAGTGCAGTCCGCCACAGGATGTTTTTGTGCTGGTCGAGGGCAGTCAGGTCTGGAGTGAACCAGGGGCTATATCTGTTCTTAGTTCTGCATTTTTTGAACGGAGCATGCTTATCTAAAATGGTGAGGAAGTTACTTTTAAAGAAAGACCAGGCATCCTCAACTGACGGGATGAGGTCAATGTCCTTCCAGGATACCCGTGCCAGGTCGATTAGAAAGGCCTGCTCACAGAAGTGTTTTAGGGAGCGTTTGACAGTGATGAGGGGTGGTCGTTTGACTGCGGCTCCGTAGCGGATACAGGCAATGAGGCAGTGATCGCTGAGATCCTGGTTGAAGACAGCGGAGGTGTATTTGGAGGGCCAGTTGGTCAGGATGACGTCTATGAGGGTGCCCTTGTTTACAGAGTTAGGGTTGTACCTGGTGGGTTCCTTGATGATTTGAGTGAGATTGAGGGCATCTAGCTTAGATTGTAGGACTGCCGGGGTGTTAAGCATATCCCAGTTTAGGTCACCTAACAGAACAAACTCTGAAGCTAGATGGGGGGCGATCAATTCACAAATGGTGTCCAGGGCACAGCTGGGAGCTGAGGGGGGTCGGTAGCAGGCGGCAACAGTGAGAGACTTATTTCTGGAGAGAGTAATTTTCAAAATTAGTAGTTCGAACTGTTTGGGTATGGACCTGGAAAGTATGACATTACTTTGCAGGCTATCTCTGCAACTCCTCCCCCTTTGGCAGTTCTATCTTGACGGAAGATGTTATAGTTGGGTATGGAAATCTCAGAATTTTTGGTGGCCTTCCTGAGCCAGGATTCAGACACGGCAAGGACATCAGGGTTAGCAGAGTGTGCTAGAGCAGTGAGTAAGACAAACTTAGGGAGGAGGCTTCTGATGTTGACATGCATGAAACCAAGGCTTTTTCGATCACAGAAGTCAACAAATGAGGGTGCCTGGGGACATGCAGGGCCTGGGTTTACCTCCACATCACCCGCGGAACAGAGAAGGAGTCTCGCATTCGATATGCTGATGAAATTTAGGGAGCCTTGTTTTCAGATTAGCCTCGTTAAAATCCCCATTTACAATAAATGAAGCCTCAAGATATGTGGCTTCCAGTTTACATAGAGTCCAATGAACCCAGAGGTTAGTCAGTACATTATATTGATGAATTGACCCCAGAGGTTAGTCAGTACATTATATTGATAGATTGAACCCAGAGGTTAGACAGTATATTATATTTGTGATCATCTACTCTATAAAATGTATTATACAATACTGAGCTATATATTTTGCTCCAACCTTTATTTTATATTAATACGGAGAACAGCATTTTTCAGCCCTCCTTCCAGTTGTCCCTCCAGCCCTCCTCCCAGCCCTCCTTCCAGTTGTCCTCCCAGCCCTCCTCCCATCCCTCCTTCCAGCCCTCCATCCAGCCCTCCTTCTAGCCCTCCTTCCAGCCCTCCATCCAGCCCTCCTTCCAGCCCTCCCCAAGAGTAGGAGTGAGGTGACTGATAGCAAATCAAATGAAATCGTATTTGTCACATGCGCTTTTTAGAGGGTGAATGGGCAAGACAAAATATGTAAGTGCCTTTGAACGGGGTATGGTAGTAGGTGCCAGACGCACTGGTTTGTGTCAAGAACTGCAACTCCGCTGGGTTTTTCCACGCTCAACAGTTTCCCATGTGTATCAAGAATGGTCCACCACCCAACGGACATCCAGCCAACTTGACACAACTGTGTCACTTTCGACACCTTGTCGAGTTCATGCCCTGATGAATTGAGGCTGTTGAGTAGGGTATCAAACGATGACTGTGATGTAGAGTTAGTATCTTGTCAGGCCTCATCAATGTCCCCCTTCCTGAGAATATGGAGACACCAACAAAAGGTTGGTTGAACCTCACAAAGCAATACATCGGTCTAAATTTTCTCATACTATTTGGACTTTTAGGGATTCTCTTAGGGATTCAGTCAGTCAAGGGTTTCATAAAATGTGTTTTATTTCAGCAGTTACTCTTTCATACATGGACTGTTCTCAAACCGACACCCACACATATATTTGGACATACCTACTCATTCAAGGGTTTATCTTTATATATAATATTTTCTACATTGTAGAATAATAGTGAAGACATCAAAACTATGAAATAACACATTGAATATGTGTCAAAAAAATGTATAAACCAATCAAAATATATTTTATATTTGAGATTCTTCAAAGTAGCCACCCTTTACCTTGATGACAGCTTTGCACACTCTTGGCGTTCTCTCAACCAGCTTCATGAGGTAGTCACCTGGAATCAATCAGTTGTGCTGTGACAAGGTAGGGGTGGTATACAGAAGATAGCCCTATTTGGTAAAAGACCATGTCCATATTATGGCAAGAACAGCTCAAATATGCAAAGAGAAACGACAGTCCACCATTGAAGGTCAGTCAATCCAGACAATTTGTTTTTTGCTCAGACATGCACTGTCAACTATGGTACCTTATATAGACAGGTGTGTGCCTTTCCAAATCATGTCCAATCAATAGAATTTACCACAGGTGGACTCCAGTCAAGTTGTAGAAACATCTCAAGGATTATCAATGGAAACAGGATGCACCTGAGCTCAATTTAGAGTCTCATAGCAAAGGATACTGAATACATAAGGTTTTTCTGTTTAGATTTTTTTAAATAAATATGCAAAATGTCTAAAAACCTGTTTTTGCTTCGTCATTATGGGGTTGTGTGTAGATTGATGAGGGAAAAAAAAAAGTAATTTAATACATTTTAGAATAAGGCTGTAAAGTAAAAAAAAATGAAAAAGTCAAGGGGTCTGAATACTTTCCAAACGCACTGTACCTTCCACAGAGTGACAGGTGTTCCTTGAGGGTGTGAAGAGGAACCATTTGGCCACAAGTTTGGCATTTCTCAAGGAGCCTGTCCTGAAAATGTCATTGCAAGAAAAGAAACAGCTATTTTTGTTTTATTTAACTTTGATTTAACTAGGCAAGTCAGTTAAGAACAAATTCTTATTTACAATGATGGCCTTCCAAAATGCAAAAGGCCAACAAATCATGTGCAGGATCTGTCATTCTCATTGAAAGAAAGTCTATGAAGATGTAAATCTGTTCTATGTGTTATAGATCTGTCATTCTCATTGAAAGAAAGTCTATGAAGCTGTAAATCTGTTCTATGTGTTATAGATCTGTCATTCTCATTGAAAGAAAGTCTATGAAGCTGTAAATCTGTTCTATGTGTTATAGATCTGTCATTCTGTAAATCTGTTCTATGTGCACTATTTCTGTTGTTCCCAGTTATTTAAGGTCTATTTAGTTTGAATTGAAATTATCCTTACCTCCTCGGAAACGGCTGTCATCACAACCGGAAGGTCAGCCCGGATGGGCCTTATGTAGGCAATGGCCTGGTTAATGCCACAATCCTCTGTAATGTACCTTACAGTGAACCTGGTTGGAGGCAGAGGCAGAAGGGCCAGAGACTGGGCTCTGGACACTGGCCAGGGGATTTTGAATCCTCCGTTATGAGCTAGGGAAAGGAAATAGGACTCAAGGGTGTCCTGAAAAATCACAGGTCCACCGTCCTCGAAAGTGACCCGTTTCTTCCACAGGCAAACACTGCCCAAGAGAGCCCTCTCCGCTGAGGTGGGCAGCTCTAGAGGACTTGAGGCAATAACAAAAAAAGTG
Source organism: Oncorhynchus mykiss (assembly GCF_013265735.2). Taxonomy (NCBI): domain Eukaryota; kingdom Metazoa; phylum Chordata; class Actinopteri; order Salmoniformes; family Salmonidae; genus Oncorhynchus; species Oncorhynchus mykiss. The sequence continues at coordinate 1,430,850 of NC_048573.1, read as the reverse complement.
TGACTCCAGATCTCATGCTTCCTCTTTCTCTTCGCTTTGGTCCCTAGAGGATTGAACCGGGTTGCATACGGCTGAAAAAGCCGTGTCAATTGTTGTTGAGTGGGGTACGTAAAGGTGTTAGAAAATTGTGAACACTCCCACTCGGGGCAGGTTAGGGATCACTCAGAGCAGGTGAGGGACACTCGGAGCAGGTGAGGGAACACTCAGAGCAGGTGATATGAGAACACTATGTGGATGGACCACCAGAGGGCAGGCTGGGCTCACGGATAGTAGCCCAACAAGACATGGGAGACAAGGTAACCAGAGGCAAATAAGCACAGCTGACGGTACTAATGACATATTCTCCTTCCCCTATAAGAGAGAGTATGGAACCAGCAGAGAGGGGGGGGGGGAACTATCTCTGGAAGATGGCCACCGAGACAGAGGAGCTATCCAGGAAGAACCACTAAGACGGTGACAATCCCGTGACTTTTGTTGTAGTTTAAAGATAATCCTATTGTGTTCCTGTTTCATCTGGAGAAGATGTATGTTTTTCCTTGGGAGATTTTCATTCATTATGTTGGAGTGTTTGTGTTGACCCAATGCCCTCAATAGAGAACTGTGTTCAATCAAGAAAACCTACTCCTGACTCGTTTATTCAACCTTCCCGCTTTAGAGTGACGCCCAATTACTTGGTCCACTCACAACTAAGATAAGGTGATATGAGAACACTCAGAGAAGGTGATTTGAGAACACTAAGAGCAGGTAATATGAGAACACTCAGAGAAGGTGATATGAGAACACTCAGAGAAGGTGATTTGAGAACACTAAGAGCAGGTGATATGAGAACACTCAGAGGTGATATGAGAACACCCAGAGCAGGTGAGGGACACTCAAAGAAGGTGATATGAGAACACTCAGAGAAGGTGATATGAGAACACTCAGAGAAGGTGATATGAGAACACTCAGAGAAGGTGATATGAGAACACTCAGAGAAGGTGATATGAGAACACTCAGAGAAGGTGGTATGAGAACACCCAGAGCAGGTGAGGGACATTCAAAGAAGGTGTAGGGTTAAAGTTGATTTTGGGGTCTTCTAAAGACCCCTACCATTGATCATGTTGTTATTAATTTGCTTACGTGCCATTGTACTTATGCTCACTGTATAGCGGAATATTCAGGCCTCTCTGTGTCTAGCTCTCGGCCAAAACTGGCAGCCCTGCGTCTGTGAGAAAAGGTGAGAAAAGGGACTGAGGGTGACAGCGAGACACAAAGAGACAGCATCTGTTTTTCTCTGAAACAAGGGCAGATTTGCATACCGCTGAGACAGGTTCTCAGAAACCTTCACATTATAAGGTGTAATCTTGGGTACATAACATCCTATAAGATCCTGTCTTTCTTTTGTTCGGGGCAGAACTTTGAGAGACATAAGTTGTATGTTGATCTTTGACTCCTGTCTACGGCTGTATTTTATTTAAAATATCTTAATCATATATGTGCATTATAATTAAAATATCTTAATCATTTATACATGCATATGTGATATGAGAACACTCAGAGCAGGTATATGAGAACACTCATTGAAGGTACAATAGAACATTCAGAACAGGTGATATGAGAATGCTTGGAGCAGGTGAGGGAACACTCAGAGCACTCCCGGTCAAGGTAGGTGAGGGTGTTCCCTGCAGTGTAGACAACACCTCTGCAGGCCTGCAGATCAGATCATGTTTCCTGATTAGCCAGCTGCTAACGAGAGACAAACATCAAGCATCATTCAATACAACAATCAGGAAGATGGCCAGTGTTTGAAGTCGTTCAAGTGTTTCCTGATTAGCCAGCTGCTATAGTTCCACTTTCTTTCATGATCATTGGGGCAAAATGATAACTTGACATAAATTTTTAGTAATTACCCATGTGGAACAATAATTAGGCCTAATTAATTAATTTCATTAGATAGGACAAAATGCAATTTCAGATGTATGTGCTCAACTTTCTAAACTCTTAAATTGTGTGGTTTCACCCTCACTATAGTATGTCACAATCTCTGTATGTGTCTTCAATCATATGGATAACTGGAAGACTGAAGTCTTTCTAGGTGTTGCCATAATTACAAAATTGTAATTGTGTGTAGTCAACTTGGAAAAATAGTCAAATATGAATTAAGGTATTAACGGTACTGTTTCCAGCTACTATTCAGATCATTTGAGAAAAATGAAAAAAAGAAACTATTTGTTAGAATGAATAACAGTGATTCTATGATTATATTTTGTGTTGAAAGGATCCGCCCCTTTTTTGCATTTTCATCAAATCTAACTGCCTGTAGCTCAGGACCTGAAGCAAGGATATGCATATTCTTCTTACCATTTGAAAGGAAACACTTTGAAGTTTGTGAAAATGTGAAATTAATGTTGGAGAATATAACACATTATATCTGGTAAAAGATAATACAAACAAAAAAAACATGTTTTTCGTCATATTTAAAATGAACAAGATAAAACAAACATTCAGATAGGATGATGGGGACAAAACACGTTTTTATTTGTACCATCATCTTTGAAATGCAAGAGAAAGGCCATAATGTATCATTCCAGCCCAGGCACAATTTATATTTTGGCCACCAGATGGCAGCAGTGTAGACTGATCCAATGAACCATGGCATTTCTGTTCAAAATGTTGTATTAAGAGTGTTTTCTATCCAAAGCTGTCAATTTGTTTATTTTTTTGCAATTTTTTTTCACCTTTATTTAACCAGGTAGGCTAGTTGAGAATAAGTTCTCATTTGCAACTGCGACCTGGCCAAGAGAAAGCATAGCAATGTGAACAGACAACACAGAGTTACACATGGAGTAAACAATTAACAAGTCAATAACACAGTAGAAAAAAAAGGGGAGTCTATATACATTGTGTGCAAAAGGCATGTGGAGGTGATAAATGATCAGATGGTTATGTACAGGTAGAGATATTGGTGTGCAAAAGAGCAGAAAAGTAAATAAATAAAAACAGTATGGGATGAGGTAGGTAAACATGGATGGGCTATTTACCGATAGACTATGTACAGCTGCAGCGATCGGTTAGCTGCTCAGATAGTAGATGTTCGAAGTTGGTGAGGGAGATAAAAGTCTCCAACTTCAGCGATTTTTGCAATCAATTATGTGCATAGTCGAACATCTTTTCGTGACAAAATATCTTGTTTAAAACGGAAACGTTTTTCATCCCAAAATTTTAATAGCGCCCCCTAATGCATAACTGGTTAGTGAGCAGGCCTTTCTAATCGACCTGGCCGGGGTATCCTCGAAGGATATTGATCTCGTCACGTTCTGACCTTAGTTCTTTTTGTTATGTCTTTGTTTTAGTCAGGGCGTGAGTTGGGTTGTCTATGTTCGTTTTTCTCTATGTTGTGTTTTGGCCTGGTATGGTTCTCAATCAGAGGCAGGTGTCGTTAGTTGTCTCTGATTGAGAATCATACTTAGGTAGCCTTTTTTCCACCTGTGTTTTGTGGGTGTTTATTTTCTGTTCTGTGTTTGTATTTCACCGTTCAGGACTGTTTTCATTTTGTTCTCGTGTTTTGTTGTTTTTGTTCATTAAAAGAGAAAATGAATACTTACCACGCTGCACCTTGGTCCTCCTCTCTCTCTCCCAATGATGAGCGTTATATCATCAGTCAGTAGAGGATGCCTGGTTATTTTTATTTTTTTCCTCACCATCTTAAATAAGCATGTCCCATTCAAGAAATGTATAACCAGGAACAGATATAGCCCTTGGTTCTCTCCAGACCTGACTGCCCTTAACCAATACAAAAACATCCTATGGCTTTCTGCATTAGCATCGAACAGCCCCCGTGATATGCAACTTTTCAGGGAAGCTAGAAACCAATATACACAGGCAGTTAGAAAAGCCAAGGCTAGCTTTTTCAAGCAGAAATTTTCTTCCTGCAACACAAACTCAAAAAAGTTCTGGGACACTGTAAATTCCATGGAGAATAAGAACACCTCCTTCCAGATGCCCACTGCACTGACGATAGGAAACACTGTCACCACTGATAAATCCACCATAATTGAACATTTCAATAAGTATTTCTCTACGGCTGGCCAAGCTTTCCACCTGGCTACCCCTACCCCGGTCAACAGCACTACACCCCCCACAGCAACTCGCCCATGCCTTCCCCATTTCTCCTTCTCCCAAGTCCAGTCAGCTGATGTTCTGAAAGAGCTGCAAAATCTGGCACCTACAAATCAGCCAGGCTAGACAATCTGGACCCTTTCTTTCTAAAATGATCTGCCGAAATTGTTGCAACCCTTATTACTAGCTCAACCTCTCTTTTGTGTCGTCTGAGATTCCCAAAGATTGGAAAGCAGCTGCGGTCACCCCCCTCTTCAAGGGGTGGTCACTCTTGACCCAAACTGCTACAGACCTATATCTATCCTACACTGCCTTTCTAAGGTCTTCGAAAGCCAAGTCAACAAAAAGATAACAGACCATTTCGAATCCCACCATACCTTCTCCGCTATGCAATCTGGTTTCAGAGCTGGTCATGGGGGAACCTCAGCCACGCTCAAGGTACTAAACGATATCTTAACGTTTAAAAATACCTAAAGTTGTATTACAAAAGTAGTATTACAAAAGTAGTTTGAAATATTTTGGCAAAGTTTATTGGTAACTTTATATTTACATTTTTTTATAGGCAACTTTTGAAATATTTTGTAGTGACGTTGCGTTTTTTTCTGGATCAAACAGACATTTAGAATTAACAAAAAAAGAAGAAGAAGAAAAATTCTGAACTCTTCTGAACTCGTCCGTTAGTTTTGCTACATAAGTTCTGTTATACTCACAGACATGATTCAAACAGTTTTAGAAACTTCAGAGTGTTTTCTATCCACATCTACTAATACTATGCATATCTTATATTCCTGGCATGAGTAGCAGGAAGTTGAAGTTGGGCACGCTATTTATCCAAAAGTAAAAATGCTGCCCCCTATACCAATTAATTAACCACCATCGATAAGAAACAATACTGTGCAGCCGTATTCATTGACCTGGCCAAGGCTTTCGACTCTGTCAATCACCATATCCTCATCGGCAGACTCGACAGCCTTGGTTTCTCAAATGATTGCCTCGCCTGGTTCACCAACTACTTCTCTGATAGGGTTCAGTGTGTCAAATCGGAGGGTCTGTTGTCCGGGCCTCTGGCAGTCTCTATGTGGGTGCCACAGGGTTCCACAGGGTTCAATTCTTGGACCGACTCTCTTCTCTGTATACATCAATGATGTCGCTCTTGCTGCTGGTGCTGCTCTCTGATCCACCTCTACGCAGACGACACCATTCTGTATACTTCTGGCCCTTCTTTGGACACTCTCTTAAAACCTATTGAGGATAGGGGGCAGTATTTTCACTTTGGATGAATTGCGTGCCCATAGTGAACTGCATCCTACTCTGTCCTAGATTACTAATATATGCATATTATTATTACTATTGGATAGAAAACACTCTGAAGTTTCTAAAACTGTTTGAATGACATCTGTGAGTATAACAGAACTCATAGGGCAGACAATCTTCCAAACAGGAAGTGAAATTCTGAATGTGGGTTTAATTTTAAGTCATCGCCTCTTCACTTCCAAATAAGATATGGATCTGTTAGCACTTCCTACGCCTTCCACTAGATGTCCTCATTCAGTAGAAAGTGGAATGGAGCTTTTGGTGTGAACGTTGACCGAATGAGAGGGCAAATAGTCACTGTCCCGACAGAATGCAATTTCCCCTTTGCGCCTTTGTCTGTGGATGTCACCATCGTTCCATTTGGCTGCAGATGAAAAAGTATGCTCAGCTAATTGGACATTATGGAACAAAACAACGATTTAATGTGGAACCAGGACTCCTTGCACTGCATTCTGATGAAAGATCATCAAAGGTAAGGGAATATTTATGATATAATTTCGTGTTTCTGTTGACTCCAACATGGCGGAGAAATATATTTACGTCTGAGTGCCGTCTCAGATTATTGCATGGTAGGCTTTTTTCGTAACGTTTTTAAAAAATCTGACACAGCGGTTGCATTAAGAACCAGTGTGTCTTTAATTATATGTAGAACATGTAACTTTCGTAAAAGTTTATGATGAGTATTTCTGTTATCTGGCGAAGCTCTATGTAATTCCTCTGGATATTTTGGAGGCATTTCTGAATATGGCGTCAATGTAAACCGAGATTTGTGGATATAAATATGCATATTATCGAACAAAACATAAATGTATTGTAAAGTTAAATCTATAATTGGCTTCCTATTTCGCAACAAAGCTTCCTTCACTCATGCTGCCAAACATACCCTTGTAAAACTGACCATCCTACGAATCCTCGACTTCGGCGATGTCATTTACAAAATAGCCTCCAGTACCCTACTCAATAAATTGGATGCAGTCTATCACAGTGCAATCCGTTTTGTCACCAAAGCCCCATATACTACCCACCACTGCGACCTGTACGCTCTCGTTGGCTGGCCCTCGCTTCATACTCGTCGCCAAACCCACTGGCTCCAGGTCATCTACAAGACCTTGCTAGGTATAGTCCCCCCTTTTCTCAGCTCGCTGGTCACCATAGCAGGACCCACCTGTAGCACGCGTTCCAGCAGGTATATCTCTCTGGTCACCCCCAATTCTTCCTTTGGCCGCCTCTCCTTCCAGTTCTCTGCTGCCAATGACTGGAACGAACTACAAACATCTTTGAAACTGGAAACACTTATCTCCCTCACTAGCTTTAAGCACCAGCTGTCAAAGCAGATTACTGCACCTGTACATAGCCCATCTATAATTTAGCCCAAACAACTACCTCTTTCCCTGCTGTATTTATTTATTTTGCTCCTTTGCACCCCATTATTTCTATCTCTACTTTGCACATTCTTCCACTGCAAATCAACCATTCCGGTGTTTTACTTGCTATATTGTATTTACTTCACCACCATGGCCTTTTTTTGCCTTTACCTCCCTTATCTCACCTCACTTGCTCACATTGTATATAGACTATTTTTCTACTGTAATATTGACTGTGTTTGTTTTACTCCATGTGTAACTCTGTGTTGTTGTATGTGTCGAACTGCTCTGCTTTATCTTGGCCAGCTCACATTTGTAAATGAGAACTTGTTCTCAACTAGCTTACCTGGTTAAATAAAGGTGAAATAAATAAAATACATTTTAAAAATGTAAATCGGACAGATTTATGCAGATGCAGATGCAGATTAACAAAAATGTAAGCTTTTAACCGATAAGATACTTGTATGTTCATAAATATTTAATATTATGATTATTTATTTGAATTGCGCGCCGTCCAATTTCCCAGGATGTTGTCGACAGGTGTCCCACATAAAGTAATGATGGACTGTCGTTTCTCTTTGCATATTTGAGCTGTTCTTACCATAATATGAACATGGTCTTTAACCAAATAGGGTTATCTTCTGTACACCACCCCTACCTTGTCAGAATACAACTGATTGGCTCAAACGCATTAAGGAAGGAAATTCCACAAATTAACGTTTAACAAGCCACACCTGTTAATTGAAATGAATTCCAGGTGACTACCTCATGAAGCTGGTTGAGAGAATGCCAAGTGTGTGCAAGGCTGTCATCAAGGCAAAGGGTGGCTACTTTGAAGAATCTAAAATAGAAAAATTTTAACACTTTTTATCATAATACAATAGACCAGGGTAACAGGACAGACAGGTTATTACAATACAATAGACCAGGGTAACAGGACAGACAGGTTATTACAATACAATAGACCAGGGTAACAGGACAGACAGGTTATTACAATACAATAGACCAGGGTAACAGGACAGACAGGTTATTACAATACAATAGACCAGGGTAACAGGACAGACAGGTTATTACAATACAATAGACCAGGGTAACAGGACAGACAGGTTATTACAATACAATAGACCAGGGTAACAGGACAGACAGGTTATTACAATACAATAGACCAGGGTAACAGGACAGACAGGTTATTACAATACAATAGACCAGGGTAACAGGACAGACAGGTTATTACAATACAATAGACCAGGGTAACAGGACAGACAGGTTATTACAATACAATAGACCAGGGTAACAGGACAGACAGGTTATTACAATACAATAGACCAGGGTAACAGGACAGACAGGTTATTACAATACAATAGACCAGGGTAACAGGACAGACAGGTTATTACAATACAATAGACCAGGGTAACAGGACAGACAGGTTATTACAATACAATAGACCAGGGTAACAGGACAGACAGGTTATTACAATACAATAGACCAGGGTAACAGGACAGGCAGGTTAACACATTACAATAGACCAGGGTAACAGGACAGACAGGTTATTACAATACAATAGACCAGGGTAACAGGACAGACAGGTTATTACAATACAATAGACCAGGGTAACAGGACAGGCAGGTTATCATAATACAATAGACCAGGGTAACAGGACAGACAGGTTATTACAATACAATAGACCAGGGTAACAGGACAGACAGGTTATTACAATACAATAGACCAGGGTAACAGGACAGACAGGTTATTACAATACAATAGACCAGGGTAACAGGACAGACAGGTTATTACAATACAATAGACCAGGGTAACAGGACAGACAGGTTATTACAATACAATAGACCAGGGTAACAGGACAGACAGGTTATTACAATACAATAGACCAGGGTAACAGGACAGACAGGTTATTACAATACAATAGACCAGGGTAACAGGACAGACAGGTTATTACAATACAATAGACCAGGGTAACAGGACAGACAGGTTATTACAATACAATAGACCAGGGTAACAGGACAGACAGGTTATTACAATACAATAGACCAGGGTAACAGGACAGACAGGTTATTACAATACAATAGACCAGGGTAACAGGACAGACAGGTTATTACAATACAATAGACCAGGGTAACAGGACAGACAGGTTATTACAATACAATAGACCAGGGTAACAGGACAGGCAGGTTATCATAATACAATAGGCCAGGGTAACAGGACAGACAGGTTATTACAATACAATAGACCAGGGTAACAGGACAGGCAGGTTATCATAATACAATAGGCCAGGGTAACAGGACAGACAGGTTATCATAATACAATAGGCCAGGGTAACAGGACAGACAGGTTATTACAATACAATAGGCCAGGGTAACAGGACAGGCAGGTTATCATAATACAATAGGCCAGGGTAACAGGACAGACAGGTTATTACAATACAATAGACCAGGGTAACAGGACAGACAGGTTATTACAATACAATAGACCAGGGTAACAGGACAGACAGGTTATTACAATACAATAGGCCAGGGTAACAGGACAGGCAGGTTATCATAATACAATAGGCCAGGGTAACAGGACAGACAGGTTATTACAATACAATAGGCCAGGGTAACAGGACAGACAGGTTATCATAATACAATAGACCAGGGTAACAGGACAGACAGGTTATTACAATACAATAGACCAGGGTAACAGGACAGACAGGTTATTACAATACAATAGACCAGGGTAACAGGACAGACAGGTTATTACAATACAATAGACCAGGGTAACAGGACAGACAGGTTATTACAATACAATAGACCAGGGTAACAGGACAGACAGGTTATTACAATACAATAGACCAGGGTAACAGGACAGACAGGTTATTACAATACAATAGACCAGGGTAACAGGACAGACAGGTTATTACAATACAATAGACCAGGGTAACAGGACAGACAGGTTATTACAATACAATAGACCAGGGTAACAGGACAGACAGGTTATTACAATACAATAGACCAGGGTAACAGGACAGACAGGTTATTACAATACAATAGACCAGGGTAACAGGACAGACAGGTTATTACAATACAATAGACCAGGGTAACAGGACAGACAGGTTATTACAATACAATAGGCCAGGGTAACAGGACAGACAGGTTATTACAATACAATAGACCAGGGTAACAGGACAGACAGGTTATTACAATACAATAGACCAGGGTAACAGGACAGACAGGTTATTACAATACAATAGACCAGGGTAACAGGACAGACAGGTTATTACAATACAATAGACCAGGGTAACAGGACAGACAGGTTATTACAATACAATAGACCAGGGTAACAGGACAGACAGGTTATTACAATACAATAGACCAGGGTAACAGGACAGACAGGTTATTACAATACAATAGACCAGGGTAACAGGACAGACAGGTTATTACAAACAATAGACCAGGGTAACAGGACAGACAGGTTATTACAATACAATAGACCAGGGTAACAGGACAGACAGGTTATTACAATACAATAGACCAGGGTAACAGGACAGGCAGGTTATCACAATACAATAGACCAGGGTAACAGGACAGGCAGGTTATCATAATACAATAGACCAGGGTAACAGGACAGACAGGTTATTACAATACAATAGACCAGGGTAACAGGACAGACAGGTTATTACAATACAATAGACCAGGGTAACAGGACAGACAGGTTATTACAATACAATAGACCAGGGTAACAGGACAGACAGGTTATTACAATACAATAGACCAGGGTAACAGGACAGACAGGTTATCATAATACAATAGACCAGGGTAACAGGACAGACAGGTTATTACAATACAATAGACCAGGGTAACAGGACAGACAGGTTATTACAATACAATAGACCAGGGTAACAGGACAGACAGGTTATTACAATACAATAGGCCAGGGTAACAGGACAGACAGGTTATTACAATACAATAGACCAGGGTAACAGGACAGACAGGTTATTACAATACAATAGACCAGGGTAACAGGACAGACAGGTTATTACAATACAATAGACCAGGGTAACAGGACAGACAGGTTATTACAATACAATAGACCAGGGTAACAGGACAGACAGGTTATTACAATACAATAGACCAGGGTAACAGGACAGACAGGTTATTACAATACAATAGACCAGGGTAACAGGACAGACAGGTTATTACAATACAATAGACCAGGGTAACAGGACAGGCAGGTTAACACATTACAATAGACCAGGGTAACAGGACAGACAGGTTATTACAATACAATAGACCAGGGTAACAGGACAGACAGGTTATTACAATACAATAGACCAGGGTAACAGGACAGACAGGTTATTACAATACAATAGACCAGGGTAACAGGACAGACAGGTTATTACAATACAATAGACCAGGGTAACAGGACAGACAGGTTATTACAATACAATAGACCAGGGTAACAGGACAGACAGGTTATTACAATACAATAGACCAGGGTAACAGGACAGACAGGTTATTACAATACAATAGACCAGGGTAACAGGACAGACAGGTTATTACAATACAATAGACCAGGGTAACAGGACAGACAGGTTATTACAATACAATAGACCAGGGTAACAGGACAGACAGGTTATTACAATACAATAGACCAGGGTAACAGGACAGACAGGTTATTACAATACAATAGACCAGGGTAACAGGACAGACAGGTTATTACAATACAATAGACCAGGGTAACAGGACAGACAGGTTATTACAATACAATAGACCAGGGTAACAGGACAGACAGGTTATTACAATACAATAGACCAGGGTAACAGGACAGACAGGTTATTACAATACAATAGACCAGGGTAACAGGACAGACAGGTTATTACAATACAATAGACCAGGGTAACAGGACAGACAGGTTATTACAATACAATAGACCAGGGTAACAGGACAGACAGGTTATTACAATACAATAGACCAGGGTAACAGGACAGACAGGTTATCATAATACAATAGACCAGGGTAACAGGACAGACAGGTTATTACAATACAATAGACCAGGGTAACAGGACAGACAGGTTATTACAATACAATAGACCAGGGTAACAGGACAGACAGGTTATTACAATACAATAGACCAGGGTAACAGGACAGACAGGTTATTACAATACAATAGACCAGGGTAACAGGACAGACAGGTTATTACAATACAATAGACCAGGGTAACAGGACAGACAGGTTATCATAATACAATAGACCAGGGTAACAGGACAGACAGGTTAACACATTACAATAGACCAGGGTAACAGGACAGACAGGTTATTACAATACAATAGACCAGGGTAACAGGACAGACAGGTTATTACAATACAATAGACCAGGGTAACAGGACACCGGCATGTTTACAATGACTGGCACACTCTTTAAAAGAAAGATGTGTTGTGTCTTTGGCATCATGTAATTGAAGACTGGTAGTTTATCAAATCAATTCTCTGTACTTATTATTACGTGATTAAACTAAACATGTAAATGTAATTAATAGTAATTAACTAGGAAGTCGGGGCACCAAGGAAAATCTTCAGATTTTCTTCTAATTAATGAATTATTCTTTACCTCACGTTAGTCTCATTCCTAACGTCGTACATTGTTGGTTATCTGCAAGAAGCCAGCCTTCATTATGAATCATCCATACATCAATTGTCTTAATCATTTATTTACTAACTAAATAATCACAGAAATACATAAACAAACAACACAGTACATATGGTTACAAGGAAATGATAGGGGAGGTTCCCTAGTGGTCTAAGCCGATATGACAGCTTGGTGGACAAAGGGAAGTGGGTGTGGACTGAGAAGGGCGGGAATTACAAGAGTCACTACACAGTTGATAATTATATTGATTGAAATGCTAATCCTTTGCACATGAACGCTCACTCATTCGGGAATGATTGCAATCAGTATATATTTATGCTCAGTGTGTCGTCAGAGATCTCTGTTGAAAAGTTCTCTCTCTCCCATGAAATCTGTCATTGTCTGTCATGGCGAGAGAATTGTATTCCCTTTAAAGTTTAACTAAGTCATTGGCCAGCCTCTTGAATGGAGCATATACAAGATACTCAAGGCCCTGGGGGCTGTAGGGAAAACCTGGAATGGAGCATTTAGAAGATACTCAAGGCCCTGGGGGCTGTAGGGGAAACCTGGAATGGAGCATTTAGAAGATACTCAAGGCCCTGGGGGCTGTAGGGGGAACCTGGAATGGAGGATTTAGTAGATACTCAAGGCCCTGGGGGCTGTAGGGGGAACCTGGAATGGAGCATTTAGTAGATACTCAAGGCCTGGGGGCTGTAGGGGGAACCTGGAATGGAGCATTTAGAAGATACAGTTGAAGTAGGACAGTTTACATACACCTGAGCCAAATACATTTAAACTCAGTTTTTCACAATTCCTGACATTTAATCCTAGTAAAAATTCCCTGTCTTAGGTCAGTTAGGATCACCACTTTAGTTTAAGAATGTGAAATGTCAGAATAATAGTAGAGACAATGATTTATTTCAGCTTTTATTTCTTTCATCACATTCCTAGTGGGTCATTTCTCCAAAAAGTACAATCTTCGTCCACATGTGCAGTTGCAAACCGTAGTCTGACTTTTTTTTATGGAGGTTTTGGAGCAGTGGCTTCTTCCTTGCTGAGAGGCATTTCAGGTAATGTCGATATGGGACTCGTTTTACTGTGGATATAGATACTTTTGTACCTGTTTCCTCAAGCATCTTCACAAGGTCCTTTGCTGTTGTCCTGGAATTGATTTGCACTTTTCACACCAAAGTATGTTCATGTCTAGAAGACAGACCTCGTCTCCTTCCTGAGTGGTATGACGGCTGCGTTGTCCATTGGTGTTTATACCTGCATACTATTGTTTGTACAGATGAACGTGGTACCTTCAGGTGTTTGGAAATTGCTCCCTAAGATGAACCAGACTTCTTTTGATTTTCCCCTGATGTCAAGCAAAGAGGCACTGAGTTCGAAGGTAGGCCTTGAAATATATCCACAGGTACACCTCCAGTTGACTCAAATTATGTCAATTAGCCTATCAGAAGCTTCTAAAGCCATGACATCATTTTAGAGAATTTTCCAAGCTGTTTAAAGGCACAGTCAACTTAGTGTATGTTAACTTCTGACCCACTGGAATTGTGATACAGTGAATTATAAGTTAAACAATCTGTCTGTAAACTATTGTTGGAAACATTACTTGTGTCATGCTCAAAGTAGATGTCTTAACCGACTTGCCAAAACTATAGTTTGTTAACAAGAAATTTGTGGAGTGGTTGTGGTTTAATGACTCCAACCTAAGTGTATGTAAACTAGTTTTAATGACTCCAACTTGAGTGTCTGTAAACTTCTGACTTCCACTGTACAGTGTTGGAACGATGTGTAAATAGATAAGTGAAAAAGGGAAGAGAAATAAACATTAACATGGGTTGTATTTACAATGGTGTTTGTTCTTCACTGATTGCCCTTTTCTTGTGGCAACAGATCACAAATCATTATGCTGTGATAACACACTGTGAAATTTCACCCAGTAGATATGGGAGTTTATCAACAGTTGTTTTCAAAGTATTGGTGGGTCTGTGTAATGTCAGGGAAATATGTATCTCTAATATGGTCATACATTGGGCAGGAGGTTTGTAACGGTTTTCTTCTGGTGAAAGAGAGGCGGACCAAAATGCAGCGTGGTTGTCTTTATACATCTTTAATGAAATTAGGGTGTCGGCCTAATTCTGCTCTGCATGCATTATTTGGTGTTTTATGTTGTACACAGAGGATATTTTTGCAGAATTATCCATGCAGTCTTAATTTGGTGTTTGTCCCATTTAGTGAATTATTGGTTGGTGAGCACAACCGTAGAGGGTAATGGGTTCTATAACTGATTCAAATACTTTTAGCAAGATTCTAATTGGTATGTAGAATTGTATGTTTCTTTTGATGCCATAGAAGGCCCTTCTTGCCTTGTCTTTCAGCTAGGTCACAGCTTTGCGGAAGTTACCTGTGGCGTTGATGTTTAGGCCGAGGTATGTATCGTTTTTTTTGTGTGCTCTAGGGCAACGGTGTCTAGATTTAATTTGTATTTTGGAACAGCATTATTTTTGTCTTGCTGAGATTTACTCTCAGGGCCCAGGTCTGACAGAATCTGTGCAGAAGATCTAGGTGCTGCTGTAGGCCCTCCTTGGTTAGGGACAGCAGCACCAGATCATCAACAAACAGTAGACATTTGACTTCAGATTCTAGTTTGGTGAGGCCGGGTGCTGATAGAGGGTTGGGCTTAAGTACAGCTTAAGCTGCATCCCCGTCTCACCCCACGGCCCTGTGGAAAGAAATGTGTGTGTTTACTGCCAATTTTAACCGCACACTTGTTGTTTCTGTACATTTACAATGTTGTATATGCGCTCTACACCACTTTCTCTACATTTCTAAATTGAGTCAAAAGCTTTTTTGAAACCAACAAGCATGAGAAGGCTTTGCCTTTGTTTTGGATTGTTTGTTTGTCAATTAGCGTGTGCAGGGTGAAAATGTGGTCTGTTATATAGTAATTTGTTAAGAAGCCAATTTGACAGTTGCTCAGAACATTGTTTTCACTGAGGAGATCTACGAGTCTGCTGTTAATGATTATACAGAGATCTCTCTCGCTCTCTCTATATATATATATATCTCTGAACCTCCCTTTCTCTCTATTTCTGCATCTCTTCTCTCCAGCCCCCCTGCTTCTGTCACACGCATGTTTCACACCTCAGTCCTTCTCAGCACAGAGGAAGTATAGATGGGTGTAGAGGAGAGGTGGGTGAGGGGATAGACAGGCTACAAGTCACTAGAGTTTAGAGAGTTAGTGATCGACACGCTGAGATGGAACGCACCTGTCCTCTACTCTGTGAGTTTAATATTATCTAAATGGTTTATTATATATATGGTTCAATGTCTAGATATAATTTTTATATCTGTATGGTGTAATATCTATAATGTTTAACATCTGTATAGTTTAATATCTATATGGTTTAATATCTGTATAGTTTAATATCTATATGGTTTAATATCTATATAGTTTAATATCTGTATAGTTTAATATCTATATGGTTTAATATCTGTATAGTTTAATATCTATATAGTTTAATATCTATATGGTTTAATATCTATATAGTTTAATATCTATATAGTTTAATATCTATATGGTTTAATATCTGTATAGTTTAATATCTATATAGTTTAATATCTATATGGTTTAATATCTATATGGTTTAATATCTATATAGTTTAATATCTGTATAGTTTAATATCTATATGGTTTAATATCTATATGGTTTAATATCTATATAGTTTAATATCTATATAGTTTAATATCTGTATAGTTTAATATCTATATGGTTTAATATCTATATAGTTTAATATCTGTATAGTTTAATATCTATATAGTTTAATATCTGTATAGTTTAATATCTATATAGTTTAATATCTGTATAGTTTAATATCTATATGGTTAAATATCAATATGGTTTTATGTGTATATATATATATACATATATATATACACATTCATATCTATATCATTTAATATCGATACAGTTTCAAATGTATCGATATTTTGGTTAGGTGTGACGAGGTTGGGTATGTTAGTTTTTGTATTGTCTAGGGGTTTTTGTTAGTCTAGGTAATTGTATGTCTTTGATGGCCTGGATTTGTTCCCAATCAGAGGCAGCTGTTTATCGTTGTCTCTGATTGGGGACCATATTTAGGTAGCCATTTTTCCATAGGGTATTTGTGGGTTCTTGTCTATGTGTAGTTGCCTGTCAGCACTCGTTTATATAGCGTCACAGTTCGTTTTGTTGTTTTTGTTAGTTTGTTCATTTGTCTGCTGCGCATTGGTCTCCTCCTTACAACGACCTTGACAGAATGGATTAATATCTATATGGTTTAATATCTATATGGTTTAATATCTATATGGTTTAATATATACAGTGGGGAGAACAAGTATTTGATACACTGCCAATTTGATAGGTTTTCCTTCTTACAAAGCATGTAGAGGTCTGTAATTTTGCATGACAACGACCCGAAACACACAGCCCGGGCAACTAAGGTGTGGCTCCGTAGGAAGCATCTCAAGGTCCTGGAGTGGCCTAGCCAGTCTCCAGATCTCAACCCCATAGAAAATCTTTGGAGGGAGTTGAAAGTCCGTGTTGCCCAGCAACAGCCCCAAAACATCACTGCTCTAGAGGAGATCTGCATGGAGGAATGGGCCAAAATACCAGCAACAGTGTGTGAAAACCTTGTGAAGACTTATAGAAAACGTATGACCTCTGTCATTGCCAACAAAGGGTATATAACAAAGTATTGAGATAAACTTGTGTTATTGATTCTGGATTTTTTTTGTCTGTCATAGTTGAAGTGTACTACCTAAGATGAAAATTACAGGCCTCTCTCATCTTTTTAAGTGGGAGAACTTGCACAATTGGTGGCTGACTAAATTCTTTTTTTGCCCCACTGCACTTTTGAATATATAGTGTAGTTAATCAGTGTAAAATATAGTGTAATATATAGTGTAGTTAATCAGTGTAATATATAGTGTAATATATAGTGTAGTTAATCAGTGTAATATATAGTGTAGTTAAACAGTGTAATATATAGTGTAGTTAATCAGTGTAATATATAGTGTAGTTAACCAGTGTAATATATAGTGTAGTTAATCAGTGTAATATATAGTGTAGTTAATCAGTGTAATATATAGTGTAGTTAATCAGTGTAATATATAGTGTAGTTAATCAGTGTAATATATAGTGTAATTAATCAGTGTAATATATAGTGTAGTTAACCAGTGTAATATATAGTGTAGTTAATCAGTGTAATATATAGTGTAGTTAATCAGTGTAATATATAATGTAGTTAAACAGTGTAATATATAGTGTAATATATAGTGTAGTTAATCAGTGTAATATATAGTGTGATATATAGTGTAGTTAACCAGTGTAATATATAGTGTAGTTAATCAGTGTAATATATAGTGTAGTTAATCAGTGTAATATATAGTGTAATATATAGTGTAGTTAACCAGTGTAATATATAGTGTAGTTAACCAGTGTAATATATAGTGTAGTTAACCAGTGTAATATATAGTGTAGTTAATCAGTGTAATATATAGTGTAGTTAATCAGTGTAATATATAATGTAGTTAACCAGTGTAATATATAGTGTAGTTAACCAGTGTAATATATAGTGTAGTTAACCAGTGTAATATATAGTGTAGTTAACCAGTGTAATATATAGTGTAGTTAACCAGTGTAATATATAGTGTAGTTAACCAGTGTAATATATAGTGTAGTTAATCAGTGTAATATATAGTGTAGTTAATCAGTGTAATATATAATGTAGTTAACCAGTGTAATATATAGTGTAGTTAACCAGTGTAATATATAGTGTAGTTAACCAGTGTAATATATAGTGTAGTTAACCAGTGTAATATATAGTGTAGTTAACCAGTGTAATATATAGTGTAGTTAATCAGTGTAATATATAGTGTAGTTAACCAGTGTAATATATAGTGTAGTTAATCAGTGTAATATATAGTGTAGTTAACCAGTGTATCATATATCTAATTGTTTTAGATTAAGCTATTTCATTTTTTCATTTTGTCTTTTATATTTTCTTATATTTTCATCTTAAAAAATAATTGATAAAATAGGAATAAGGTTTTGGAGAGTGTCCTATATTTAGGAGATATAAGAAAGCTCAGGAAATATATATTTTTTGTTTTTTGGACACATATTCAACCCCTTATTTTTGTTGGCACAAAACTACCTCCATACTTCCATTCATTTGTGTGGGTTAACTTCAGCCAAGTGCCATCACACTTGTGGGGTTCGTAGAGAGCACCATCGTGTTTCTGAGTCTCCCCTCTCCATAGCAGGGTCATATTAGTTTGTAGCTGAGAGTCTCCTCTTTCCATAGTGGGGTCATGTTAGTTTGTAGCTGAGAGTCTCCTCTTTCCATAGCAGGGTCATATTAGTTTGTAGCTGAGAGTCTCCTCTTTCCATAGTGGGGTCATGTTAGTTTGTAGCTGAGAGTCTCCTCTTTCCATAGTGGGGTCATGTTAGTTTGTAGCTGAGAGTCTCCTCTTTCCATAGTGGGGTCATGTTAGTTTGTAGCTGAGAGTCTCCTCTTTCCATAGTGGGGTCATGTTAGTTTGTAGCTGAGAGTCTCCCCTTTCCATAGTGGGGTCATGTTAGTTTGTAGCTGAGAGTCTCCTCTTTCCATAGTGGGGTCATATTAGTTTGTAGCTGAGAGTCTCCCCTTTCCATAGTGGGGTCATGTTAGTTTGTAGCCCAAACGGTTCGGACAGAAGTTGGCACATCAGCTGTACTGACTTCAGATGAGTGTCTGAGACTTGTGGGGTTGTAGTCTCCCCTTTCCGTAGATCAAAACACACTTTCCACCGCAAATGCAGAAGGCCGACAAAAGACAGATGCTGTGGATTGAGATGTAGTGATAGTTCTCTCTGTGTGTTTCAGTGCTGTTGAGTACTCTGGTATACTGTAGCCTCGGACAAGGTGGAGGTGAGTACATTTCTCTATATTCCTCACCTGTTCTATAATATTAACATTTCTCTTTGTTTCTAAATTAATTATTTATAGCTACAACATTGAGGAAAATGTACTTAATATGACTGTGATAATACATTGTAAGTCGCTCTGGATGACTAAAACGTCAAATGTAAATATAAATATGTGTTGTGTGTTTCCGTGGCTTCTGGTTTAGCTCCATTTATCTGTTACCACCCAGTGGTATCATCAGTTATATTACTTTATGTGTTGTGTGTTTCCGTGGCTTCTGGTTTAGCTCCATTTATCTGTTACCACCCAGTGGTATCATCAGTTATATTACTGTATTCATCACTACTGTTCTATTTTCACCCAGTGGTATCATCAGTTATATTACTGTATGTGTCTGTGTTGTGTGTTTCCGTGGCTTGTGGTTTAGCTCCATTTATCTGTTACCACCCAGTGGTATCATCAGTTCTATTACTGTATTCATCAGTTATGTTACTGTATTCATCACTACTGTTCTATTTTCACCCAGTGGTATCATCAGTTATATTACTGTATTCAGCAGTTATAATACTGTATTCATCAATTATATTACTGTATTCATCAGTTATATTACTGTATTCATCACTACTGTTCTATTTTCACCCAGTGGTATCATCAGTTATATTACTGTATTCAGCAGTTATAATACTGTATTCATCAATTATATTACTGTATTCATCAGTTATATTACTGTATTCATCACTACTGCTCTATTTTCACCCAGTGGTATCAGTTATATTACTGTATTCATCAGTTATATTACTGTATTCATCACTTCTGCTCTATTTTCACCCAGTGGTATCAGTTATGTTACTGTATTCATAAGTTATATTATTGTATTCATCAGTTATATTACTGTATTCATCACTTCTGCTCTATTTTCACCCAGTGGTATCAGTTATGTTACTGTATTCATAAGTTATATTATTGTATTCATCAGTTATATTACTGTATTCCTCACTACTGCTATATTTTCACCCAGTGGTAGCAGTTATAATACTGTATTAATCAGTTATATTACTGTATTCGTCAGTTATATTACTGTATTCATTAGTTATATTACTGTATTCATCAGTTATATTACTGTATTCATCAGTTATATTACTGTATTCCTCACTACTGCTATATTTTCACCCAGTGGTAGCAGTTATAATACTGTATTAATCAGTTATATTACTGTATTCGTCAGTTATATTACTGTATTCATTAGTTATATTACTGTATTCATCAGTTATATTACTGTATTCATCAGTTATATTACTGTATTCATCACTACTGTTCTATTTTCACCCAGTGGTATCATCAGTTGTATTACTTCATTCAGCAGTTATAATACTGTATACATCAATTATATTACTGTGTTCATCAGTTATATTACTGTATTCATCACTTCTGCTCTATTTTCACTCAGTGGTATCAGTTATATTACTGTATTTATCAGTTATATTACTGTATCCATTAGTTATATTACTGCATTCATCACTACTGCTCTATTTTCACCCAGTGGCATCATCAGTTATATTACTGTATTCAGCAGTTATATCACTGTATTCATCCATTATTTTACCCTATTCATTCTATTTTATTTTTCTTTCACCTTTATTTAACCAGGTAGGCAAGTTGAGAACAAGTTCTCATTTACAATTGCGACCTGCCCAAGATAAAGCACCACAGTTTGACACATACAACAACACAGAGTTACACATGGAGTAAAACAAACATACAGTAGAAAAATAGGTCTATATTCAATGTGAGCAAATGAGGTGAGATAAGGGAGGTAAAGGCAAAAAAAAAGGCCATGGTGGCGAAGTAAATACAATATAGCAAGTAAAACACTGGAATGGTAGATTTGCAGTGGAAGAATGTGCAAAGTAGAAATAAAAATAATGGGGTGCAAAGGAGCAAAATAAATAACATAAATACAGTAGGGGAAGAGGTAGTTGTTTGGGCTAAATTATTGATGGGCTATGTTCAGGTGCATTAATCTGTGAGATGCTCTGACAGTTTGTGCTTAAAGCTAGTGAGGGAGATAAGTGTTTCCAGTTTCAGAGATTTTTGTAGTTCGTTCCAGTCATTGGCAGCAGAGAACTGGAAGGAGAGGCGGCCAAAGGAAGTATTGGGGGTGACCAGAGATATACCTGCTGGAGTGCGTGCTTCAGATGGGTGCTGCTATGGTGACCAGCGAGTTGAGATAAGGGGGACTTTACCTAGCAGGGTCTTGTAGATGACCTGGAGCCAGTGGGTTTGGCGACGAGTATGAAGCGAGGGCCAGCCAACGAGAGCGTACAGGTCGCAGTGGTGGGTAGTATATGGGGCTTTTGGTGGCAAAACGGATTGCACTGCATTTTGTAAATGACATCGCCGAGGTCGAGGATTGGCAGGATGGTCAGTTTTACGAGGGTATGTTTGGCAACATGAGTGAAGGATGCTTTGTTGCGAAATAGGAAGCCAATTCTAGATTTAACTTTGGATTGGAGATGTTTGATGTGAGTCTGGAAGGAGAGTTTACAGTCTAACCAGACACCTAGGTATTTGTTGTTGTCCACATATTCTAAGTCAGAACTGTCCAGAGTAGTGATGTTGGACGGGCGGGCGGGCGGGCATGATATATATCCTATATGGTATATGGTATATGGTAATATATTATTAATATATTTTTAGTTTCTTTTTATAGCACTCTAATGATACAATATTTTTGTAATTTGAAAAGCTGAGGTTTCAATACAAAGTTAAATGCTGAGTAGAGTGCCTACAAAAATTTTGCTGTGGTTGAAAGCAGGAAGGTAGTGGGACATTTGAAGTAGCGGTACGAGAAACATTCTCTGATTATTGTTGCTTGGTTTTGTAACACCAGGGAATTTGAGCATGAAGTTAATGTATTGTCAGATTATAATCTGTTTCAATTATGTGGAACAGTGTCTAGTAATAAAAGTAGAATGAAATAAGTATTGACTATTAATCTGATAAAACAGCACCAACTTTTTCAAGGTTCTACATTTGTTAAACAACATTATTCGTGTCACACCCTGGTCTTAGTATTTTGTGTTTTCTTTATTATTTTGGTCAGGCCAGGGTGTGACATGGGTTATTTATGTGGTGTGTTTTGTCTAGGGTTTTTTTTTGTAGGTTATGGGATTGTGGTTAGCGGGGTAGTCTAGAAAAGTCTATGGTTGCCTGGAGTGGTTCTCAATCAGAGGCAGGTGTTTATCGATGTCTCTGATTGGGAACCATATTTAGGCAGCCATATTCTTGGAGTGTTTTGTCAGTGATTGTTCCTGTCTCTGTTTGCACAAGGCTGGTTTGGTTTTTTTTCACGTTTTGTTCGTTATTATGATGAATCGAAATAACCGCTGCATTTTCTCGACGGAAGAAAACCTAGTGGGTCATTTTAGGCAAAGAGAGAATTTTTAAAAGGGCAGATCCTTAGAGGTTAGTAAACATCATTGGTAGTCACAATCCTTGGGAGGTAGACTCCTTGGGAGGTAGTCTCCTTGGAGGTAGACTCCTTGGGAGGTAGTCTCCTTGGGAGGTAGACTCCTTGGGTGAGTGCATAATACTGGGGTTTCTGGTGCCCCTGGGGGGGGGGGTACTGTCTCCTGCGCTTCTTCCCCCTGGCGCTCGAGGGAGCCAGGATCCCCAGCATTAAGCACTCAAGCCATCATCAGTCCACACACCTGCCTTCCCCCCCGTCACACAGCGATCATTGGACTCACGTGGACTCAATTACTTGAGTGATTACCTTCCCTATATCTGTCTGTTCCCTGCTTTGGGATTAATTGTCTCATGTCCGTGTTACCTGTTCCTGTCTTGGTTCCTTGTCTGTTCCCTAATAAATGTCTGATTCCCCGTACCTGCTTCTCCTGTCTGGCGTCGGGCCTTACAGAATATTATTTTGCGGAGGGTAGTATCTTGTATGTCCTTGTAAAAACAAAATGTTTATCTATCTTTTTTTTTAGTAAAGCTGAAAGATTCAGGAGCTTATCTTTGTGACGTTCTCTTTATCTCTTTTTCTAATATATCTTTCTTCCAGCCTCTCTGAGTGTCAGTCCTGACAGATCTCAGTTCTTTGAATTTGAGTCTGTCTCTCTGGGCTGTGAGGTTCAGGGGAACTCTACTGGATGGAGAGTGGTGAGGAACGCAGAGAGGGGGAATGTTTCAGAGTGTAATACTGACTGGGGAAAACAACAAGGGCCTTCATGCATCGTGTCACTAATACCATCATCCAGTGGAGTGTACTGGTGTGAGTCTGGGTCTGGAGAACACAGCAATGCTGTCAACATCACAGTACATGGTATGTCCACAAACATATATATATTATATACAGATGGAGCTGTGATCCAGGAGAGACCTGTTTATATATGATGTTTATATATTATATACAGCTGGAGCTGTGATCCTGGAGAGCCCTGTTTATATATGATGTTTATATATTATATACAGCTGGAGCTGTGATCCTGGAGAGCCCTGCCCTTCCTGTGACTGAGGGAGATTCTGTGACTCTGCGCTGCAGATATAAGAGAACTCCCTCTGACCTCACAGCTGTTTTCTACAAAGATGGATCCCTCATCAGAGCTGAGTCTTCAGGAGAGATGACCATCCCTGCAGTATCCAAGTCAGATGAAGGACTCTACAAGTGTTCCAGCTCGAAAGGAGAATCACCAGAAAGCTGGATGACTGTGACAGGTGAGAATATGACAAACCTTCACATGCAGATTATTTGGTCCTTCTTTACACTTAATGGATGCACCCGGGATCATTTTCGTCAACATCCACTGAATTGCAGAGCACCAAATTAAATTACTAAAAATATAAAATGTTCATGAAATCACAAGTGCAATATAGCAAAACACAGCTTAGCTTGTTGTTAATCCACTTGGCAGATGTCAATAAAGCTTTTCGGTGAAAGTATACCAAGCGTTTATGTAAGGACATCTCTCTCAGTAGAGAAAATATTACATTCAGCTAGCAACCAAGTTTAAAAAAAAAAAAAATTTCACGAACGTCAGAAAAGCAATAAAATGAATCGCTTACCTTTGATCTTCGGATGTTTGCACTCATGAGACTCCCAATTACACAAATGTTCCTTTTGTTCCATAAAGATTATTTTATATCCAAAATACCTCCATTTGGTTGGCGCGTTATGTTCAGAAATCCACAGGCTCGAGTGGTCACGACATCGCAGACAAATTCCAAATAGTATCCATAATGTTCGTAGAAACAAGTCAAACGTTTTTTATAATCAATCCTCAGGTTGTTTTTACAATATATAATCAATAATATATCAACCGGGACTAGCTTCTTCAATAGGAGGGAGAGAGAGAGAGAAATGTCTGCTCCAAGCTGTTGCGCATGAAAAACACTGCTGACACCCAGCCATACAATGCCGCGATGTGATCTTTCTTTTTCAAAATAAAAGCCTGAAACTATGTCTAAAGACTGCTCACACCATGGGGAAGCCATAGGAAAAGGAATATGGTTGATATCCCTTTAAATGGAGCGAAGGCAGGCTATGGAACAGAGCTTTCAGGAAAAACAACATTTCCGGGTTGGATTTTCCTCAGGTTTTTGCCTGCAATATCAGTTCTGTTATACTCACAGACAATATTTTGACAGTTTTGGAAACTTGAGTGTTTTCTATCCTAATCTGACAATTATATGCATATTCTAGATTCGGGCCTGAGCAATAGGCAGTTTAATTTGGGTATGTTTTTCATCCAAACATCAAAATACTGCCCCCTACACTCAAGAGGTTATTAAGCTGTACTATAACCTGCATTATAAACTGGGTGGTTCCAGCCCTGAATGCTGCTTGGCTGGAAGCAGTGGTATATCAGACCATCTACCACGGGTGTGACAAAACAAAAATGTTTATGCTAAAAGATTCTCTCGCTCCCTCTGTTGTATTTACAATAGTGTTTGTTGTTCACTGATTGCCTTTTCTTGTGGCAACGGGTCACAAATCTTGCTGCTGTGATTAAACACTGGTATTTCACCCAGTAGATATGGGAGTTTATCAAGATCGGGTTTGTTTTCAAAATTATTTGTGGATCTGTGTAATCTGAGGGAAATGTGTCGCTCTAATATGGTCATACATTGGGCAGGAGGTTAGGAAATGCAGCTCAGTTTCCACCTCATTTTTGTGGGCAGTGTGCACATAGCCTGTCTTCTCTTGAGAGCCAGGTCTGCCAACGGCGGCCTTTCCTAATAACAAGGCTATGCTCACTCAGTCTGTACATCAAGACATCAGTCAAAGTTTTCCTTAAGTTTGGGTCAGTCACTGTGGTCAGGTATTCTGCCACTGTGTACTCTCTGTTTAGGGCCAAATAGCGTTTTGGTTTGCTCTGTTTTTTAATTCTTTCCAATGTATCAAGTGATTATCTTTTTGTTTGCTCATAATTTGTTTGGGTCTAATTGTTTTGCTGTCCTGTGGGTCTCTTTGTGAACAGAGCCCCAGGACCAGATTGCTTAGGGGACTCTTCTCCAGATTAATTTCTCTCTGGTGGCTTTGTTATGGAAGGTTTGGGAATTGCTTCCTTTTAGGTGGTTGTAGAATTGAATGGCTCTTCTGGATTTTGATAATTAACAGGTCAAATTTGATGTTCCTTTTGATGGCATTGTCTCTCAGATTGTTAACTGCTTTGTGGAACTTACCTGTGGCATTGATGTTTAGGCCGAGGTGTGTATAGTTTTTTGTGTGCTCTGGGGATGTGGTTCACAAACTTTTTTTTTTCTTGATTGTTTTCACCTGTTGCTTATTTGTTGTTAATTATTTAAACATCCAGGGCCCGCCTGCTTTTGGGCGGGCTTGTTCTCACTGTCAGTGGTGAAATTGTTTTGCTGATATGTATTTTGCTGTCGGTTATTTTTCCCTGGTTTGAGGACATACGTTTATTCGTCTTTTTAACTGTTTGTTGGCATAGTAAACGTATGCATTGGAAGCATTTCTCTCTGCGCCTCACTCCACACCCACCACTCCTAGCTATCCGTGACAATATCATTGCATAATGCAGAACATACACAAGAGTTCAGGGGCCTTGCTTTAACAAAGTTAATCATTTTCACTAGTGTCCATAGTCTTTCAAGTTCAGGCATTCCCTTGGCAGCAAGAGGATAGATGCTGCAGTGTACCCAAGTGGCATCAGGAGCAACTGCTTGCACGCGCGTTACCACGCCACTATGTCTCCCTGTCATGGCTTTTGCGCCATCAGTACAGATACCAACACATCTTGACCACAAAAGTCCATTTGATGTCACAATGATGTCGAGTAAAAAATATCCTCTCCTGTTGTCCTGGTTTCCAGTGGTTTGCAGAAAGAGTATGTCGTCCTTAATTGACCCCCCCCCCCCCCCCCCCCCCCCCCATAAACGTAACGCACATATACCAGGAGCTGTGCCAGGCTCGCCACGTCTGTTGACTGATCCAGCTGCAATGCATAGAATTCACTGGCTTGTATGCGCAGTAATTGTTTCAAAACATCTCCTGCCGTGTCACTGATACGTCATGAAACAGTTTTTGATGAAGGTCTACATAGTTTTTTTTGTCCTTTTCCCAGCCTTGTCCTAGCCACTCCTCCACAATAGTATGGGGCCTGCTTGTCCTAGCCACTCCTCCACAATAGTATGGGGCCTGCTTGTCCTAGCCACTCCTCCACAATAGTATGGGGCTTGTCTGTCCTAGCCACTCCTCCACAATAGTATGGGGCTTGTCTGTCCTAGCCACTCCTCCACAATAGTATGGGGCCTGCTTGTCCTAGCCACTCCTCCACAATAGTATGGGGCTTGTCTGTCCTAGCCACTCCTCCACAATAGTATGGGGCTTGTCTGTCCTAGCCACGCCTCCACAATTAGTATGGGGCTAGCCTGTCCTAGCCACTCCTCTACAATAGTATAGTAACATCCTGTGGCTTATTTTTCAAATTGGCATGTTTTGTTTCTAAATGTCTTCACAAGAGTGAAGGTTTCATTGAGTTGTGAGATAGCACTTTAGCACATATAAAACACTGTGGCTGAGGAAAGGCACTACTCCCAATATCAGTGAACCCCAAATCAATGTAGTTCTCATCATGTTTGAGCCTCTTCGATGGTCCAACTTCCCTGTCTGTTCGGTGCTTTCGCGGGTAAGGGGGCAGTAGCTCTTTGGTTGTGTCAGATTCACAACTATCAGTGTCCATGCTAACTGGGCTAACAACATGATGCATTACTGTGCTAGCATTGGATGTGCTCGTGGAAGCATAACAACTTGTGTCGTGGACAGGTGCAGGTGTAGTCCTGCTGGTAGTAGCAGTACTAGTAGCAGTACTACCAGTAGAGCTGGTATGTGTCTCTATGGACGCGGGCCTTACTTTTTTTAACCATTTATCAATTTTCGAGCAAACAGAATGAGCAGCAGCTATGTTTGGCTACATATGGACCGTTAGTGGAATTCCGACGAGAGAGTATTGGTTAATGTGATTGGATGTAAATTATTTGACATTGTGTTGTTTCGCTGAACAACACAATGTCAAAATGGTTTCATTTTATTTTTGGCAGTAAAACAAGGGCGAGAAAAAGAAGTGTAATCGTTGGAAAATATAAATGTTTGACATTTGAAAATGTGGAAAAAATCAAATTATTTATATATATATATATATATATATGTATATATATAAATAATTATACTTTTTTATATAAATGTTAATTCTGAATTACATTTTTATTTGGTGTGAAAATGTGAAGGGAAAAAAAAGTATACAGTTGAAGTGGGAAGTTTACATACACTTAGGTTGGAGTCATTAAAACTAATTTTCAACCACTCCACAAATTTCATGTTAACAATGAGATGAGTATGTAAACAAAGTGGCATTTAAAGTGGCTAGTGATACATTTATTACATAAAGATGCAGTAGATGATATAGAGTACAGTATATACATATGAGATTAATAATGTAGGATATGTAAACATTATATTAAGTAGCTTTGTTTAAAGTGGCAAGTGACAAGTGACACATTTTTACATCAATTTCCATCAACTTCCATTATTGTTGAGTCAGTGTGTTGGCAGCAGCCACTCAATGTTAGTGGTGGCTGTTTAACAGTCTGATGGCCTTGAGATAGAAGCTGTTTTTCAGTCTCTCGGTCCCAGCTTTGATGCACCTGTACTGACCTCGCCTTCTGGACGATAGCGGGGTGAACAGGCAGTGGCTCGGGTGGTTGTTGTCCTTGATGATCTTTATGGCCTTCCTGTGACATCGGGTGGTGTAGGTGTCCTGGAGGGCAGGTAGTTTGCCCTCGGTGATGCGTTGTGCAGACCTCACTACCCTCTGGAGAGCCTTACGGTTGTGGGCAGAGCAGTTGACGTACCAGGCGGTGATACAGCCCGACAGGATGCTCTCGATTGTGCATCTGTAGAAGTTTGTGTGCTTTTGGTGACAAGCCAAATTTCTTCAGCCTCCTGAGGTTGAAGAGGCGCTGCTGACTGGGATAAGAATTGATTGAATATGTCCGTAAACACACCAGCCAGCTGGTCTGTCCATGCTCTGAGGGAGCGGCTGGGGATGCCGTCTGGGCCTGCAGCCTTGTGAGGGTTTAAATGTTTTACTTACGTCAGCTGCAGTGAAGGAGAGTCCGCAGGTTTTGGTATTGGGTCGTGTCAGTGGCACAGTATTGTCCTCAAAGCAGGCAAAAAAGTTATTTAGTCTGTCTGGGAGCAAGACAACCTGGTCCGCGACAGGGCTGGTTTTCTTTTGGTAATCCGTGATTGACTGTAGACCCTGCCACATACCTCTTGTGTCTGAGCCGTTGAATTAACTCTACTTTGTCTCTATACTGACGCTTAGCTTGTTTGATTGCCTTGCGGAGGGAATAGCTACACTGTTTGTATTCGGTCATGTTTCCGGTCACCTTGCCCTGGTTAAAAGCTCTACCTTGCATAAATTCATTAAAAATCATATTTTTGGATTTTTCTGGATTTTTTCTCATTTTGTCTGTCATAGTTGAATTGTACCTATGATGGAAATTACAGGCCTCATCTTTTTAAGTGGGAGAACTTGCACAATTGTTGGCTGACTAAATACTTTTTTCCACCACTGTTTATACAGCTGGAGCTGTGATCCTGGAGCGACCTGTTTTATATATGATGTTTATATATTATATACAGTTGGCGCTGTGATCCTGGAGAGCCCTGCCCTTCCTGTGACTGAGGGAGATTCCGTGACTCTGCGCTGCAGATATCAGGGAACTCCCTCTGACCTCACAGCTGTTTTCTACAAAGATGGATCCCTCATCAGGGCTGAGACTACAGGAGAGATGACCATCCCTGCAGTATCCAAGTCAGATGAAGGACTCTACAAGTGTACCAACTCTGAAGGAGAATCACCAGAGAGCTGGATGACAGTGACAGGTGAGAATATGACAAACCATAAGAAAAGCCCTTAGCCGTGGTATATTGGCCATATACCACACCCCCTGGGAATTTGACAAACCACAAGAAAAGCCCTTAGCCGTGGTATATTTGCCATATACAACACCTCCTCCTCCTTATTACTTAGATGGTTACTGATTTTTGCGCCGAATACAGCAGGTGTAGAACTTGAAATGCGTACATACGAGTCCCTATCCAACAGGGAAGTTTCAACAAAATACGAATAAGAAAGAGATAAAAGTAACAAGTAATTAAGGAGAAGAAGTAAAAAATAACAATATATACAGGGGGGTGCCGGTACAGAGTCAATGGGCACCGGTTAGTTGAGGAAATATGTACATGTAGGTAGTTATTAAAGAGACTGTGCATAGATGACACAGACAGTGTGGTGTGTGGAGGGGGGGGTGCAAATAGTCTGGGTCACCATTTGATTAGATGTTCAGGAATCTTACGGCTTGGGGGGTAGAAGCTGTTTAGAAGCCTCTTGGACCTAGACTTGGCGCTCCGGTACTGCTTGCCGTGCGGTAGCAGAGAGAACAGTCTATGAACAGGGGTGGCTGGAGTCTGACAATATTTAGGGCCATCCTCAGACACCGCCTGGTACAGAGGTCCTGGATGGCAGGAAGCTTGGTCCCAGCAATGTACTGGGCCGTACGCACTACCCTCTGTAGTGCCTTGCGGTCGGAGGACGAGCAGTTGTCATACACGGCAATGATGCAACCAGTCAGGATGCTCTCGATGGTGCAGCTGTAGAACCTTTTGAGGATCTGAGGACCCATGACACATCTGTTCAGTCTCCAGTATATACTGCACATTTGGTGGGGTCTCCCTATCTAGTGGTGGGGTCTCCCTATCTAGTGGTGGGGTCTCCCTATCTAGTGGTGGGGTCTCCCTACCCATAAATGTGCTCATAATACAGTTCTCATTCTTTCTCCAGATGCAGGTCCAACTCCCATTCCATCTCCAGCAGTCCCAGTGTTGTCCATGTCTCTACCCAGGCTGCTGTGTAGTCTACTGGTGGGGTCTCCCTACCTGCTGGTGACCATCATACTGCTGGTGAAAGGCTGCAGGAGCAGGACTCAAGGTGAGAACCTGAGTTTATACAGGATCACCTCATTCCAACAGAATACCTGTTGTAAATCAGAATTATATCACAAGGACCATGTTTTAAAACCTCTACGGGATCTGTGTCCCTCCACCGGGATGGTTGAGCTAACGTGCGCTAATGTGATTAGCATGACGTTGTAAGCATGGGCGGAAATCCCAGAGGGGACGGGGGGGACACGGACCCCCCATCCTGGGAAAAATATGATTTGTCGCCCCCCAATATCACTGTAAACATAACTATGTAATTTCAGTAATATGAATCCTTTTCAGTACTTCCGGCGCCGACAGAGATGGCCGCCTCGCTTCGCGTTCCTAGGAAACTATGCAGTTTTTTGTTTTTTTACGTGTTATTTCTTACATTAGTACCCCAGGTCATCTTAGGTTTCATTACATACAGTCGAGAAGAACTACTGAATATAAGATCAGCATCAACTCACCATCAGTACGACCAAGAATATGTTTTTTGCGACGCGGATCCTGTGTTCTGCCTTACAAACAGGACAACGGAGTGGATCCCATGCAGCGACCCAAAAAAACGACTCTGAAAAAGAGGGAAACGAGGCGGTCTTCTGGTCAGACTCCAGAGATGGGCACACCGTGCACCACTCCCTAGCATTCTTCTTGCCAATGTCCAGTCTCTTGACAACAAGGTTGATGAAATCCGAGCAAGGGTAGCATTCCAGAGGGACATTAGAGACTGTAACGTTCTTTGCTTCACGGAAACGTGGCTCACTGGAGAGACGCTATCCGAGGCGGTGCAGCCAACGGGTTTCTCCACGCATCGCGCCAACAGAAACAAACATCTTTCTGGTAAGAAGAGGGGCGGGGGCGTATGCCTTATGTCTAACGAGACATGGTGTGATGAAAGAAACATACAGGAACTCAAATCCTTCTGTTCACCTGATTTAGAATTCCTCACAATCGAATGTAGACCGCATTATCTACCAAGAGAATTCTCTTCGATTATAATCACAGCCGTATATATCCCCCCCAAGCAGACACATCGATGGCTCTGAACGAACTTTATTTAACTCTTTGCAAACTGGAAACCATTCATCCGGAGGCTGCATTCATTGTAGCTGGGGATTTTAACAAGGCTAATCTGAAAACAAGACTCCCTAAATTTTATCAGCATATCGATTGCGCAACCAGGGGTGGAAAGACCTTGGACCATTGTTACTCTAACTTCCGCGACGCATATAAGGCCCTGCCCCGCCCCCCTTTCGGAAAAGCTGACCACGACTCCATTTTGTTGATCCCTGCCTACAGACAGAAACTAAAACAAGAGGCTCCCACGCTGAGGTCTGTCCAACGCTGGTCCGACCAAGCTGACTCCACACTCCAAGACTGCTTCCATCACGTGGACTGGGATATGTTTCGTATTGCGTCAGATAACAATATTGACGAATACGCTGATTCGGTGTGCGAGTTCATTAGAACGTGCGTTGAAGATGTCGTTCCCATAGTAACGATTAAAACATTCCCTAACCAGAAACCGTGGATTGATGGCAGCATTCGCGTGAAACTGAAAGCGCGAACCACTGCTTTTAATCAGGGCAAGGTGTCTGGTAACATGACCGAATACAAATAGTGCAGCTATTCCCTCCGCAAGGCTATCAAACAAGCTAAGCGTCAGTACAGAGACAAAGTAGAATCTCAATTCAACGGCTCAGACACAAGAGGCATGTGGCAGGGTCTACAGTCAATCACGGACTACAGGAAGAAATCCAGCCCAGTCACAGACCAGGATGTCCTGCTCCCAGGCAGACTAAATAACTTTTTTGCCCGCTTTGAGGACAATACAGTGCCACTGACACGGCCTGCAACGAAAACATGCGGTCTCTCCTTCACTGCAGCCGAGGTGAGTAAGACATTTAAACGTGTTAACCCTCGCAAGGCTGCAGGCCCAGACGGCATCCCCAGTCGCACCCTCAGAGCATGCGCAGACCAGCTGGCCGGTGTGTTTACGGACATATTCAATCAATCCCTATACCAGTCTGCTGTTCCCACATGCTTCAAGAGGGCCACCATTGTTCCTGTTCCCAAGAAAGCTAAGGTAACTGAGCTAAACGACTGCCGCCCCGTAGCACTCACTTCCGTCATCATGAAGTGCTTTGAGAGACTAGTCAAGGACCATATCACCTCCACCCTACCTGACACCCTAGACCCACTCCAATTTGCTTACCGCCCAAATAGGTCCACAGACGATGCAATCTCAACCACACTGCACACTGCCCTAACCCATCTGGACAAGAGGAATACCTATGTGAGAATGCTGTTCATCGACTACAGCTCGGCATTCAACACCATAGTACCCTCCAAGCTCGTCATCAAGCTCGAGACCCTGGGTCTCGACCCCGCCCTGTGCAACTGGGTACTAGACTTCCTGACGGGCTGCCCCCAGGTGGTGAGGGTAGGCAACATCTCCTCCCCGCTGATCCTCAACACTGGAGCCCCACAAGGGTGCGTTCTGAGCCCTCTCCTGTACTCCCTGTTCACCCACGACTGCGTGGCCACGCACGCCTCCAACTCAATCATCAAGTTTGCGGACAACACAACAGTGGTAGGCTTGATTACCAACAACGACGAGACGGCCTACAGGA
Organism: Oncorhynchus mykiss; assembly: GCF_013265735.2. NCBI lineage: Eukaryota > Metazoa > Chordata > Actinopteri > Salmoniformes > Salmonidae > Oncorhynchus > Oncorhynchus mykiss. The sequence continues at coordinate 1,397,355 of NC_048573.1, read as the reverse complement.
AGGAGGTGAGGGCCCTCGGAGTGTGGTGTCAGGAAAATAACCTCACACTCAACGTCAACATTAACTAAGGAGATGATTGTGGACTTCAGGAAACAGCAGAGGGAACACCCCCCTATCCACATTGATGGAACAGTAGTGGAGAGGGTAGCAAGTTTTAAGTTCCTCGGCATACACATCACAGACAGACTGAATTGGTCCACTCACACAGACAGCATCGTGAGGAAGGCGCAGCAGCGCCTCTTAAACCTCAGGAGGCTGAAGAAATTTGGCTTGTCACCAAAAGCACTCACAAACTTCTACAGATGCACAATCGAGCGCATCCTGGCGGGCTGTATCACCGCCTGGTACGGCAACTGCTCCGCCCTCAACCATAAGGCTCTCCAGAGGGTAGTGAGGTCTGCACAACGCATCACCGGGGGCAAACTACCTGCCCTCCAGGACACCTACACCACCCGATGTCACAGGGAGGCCATAAAGATCATCAAGGACATCAACCACCCGAGCCACTGCCTGTTCACCCCGCTATCATCCAGAAGGCGAGGTCAGTACAGGTGCATCAAAGCTGGGACCGAGAGACTGTTAAACAGCTTCTATCTCAAGGCCATCAGACTGTTAAACAGCCACCACTAACATTGAGTGGCTGCTGCCAACACACTGACACTGACACTGACTCAACTCCAGCCACTTTAATAATGGGAATTGATGGGAAATTATGTAAATATATCACTAGCCACTTTAAACAATGCTACCTTATATAATGTTACTTACCCTACATTATTCATGTCATATGCATACGTATGTATATACAGTGCCTTGCGAAAGTATTCGGCCCCCTTGAACTTTGCGACCTTTTGCCACATTTCAGGCTTCAAACATAAAGATATAAAACTGTATTTTTTTGTGAATAATCAACAACAAGTGGGACACAATCATGAAGTGGAACGACATTTATTGGATATTTCAAACTTGTTTAACAAAACAAAAACTGAAAAATTGGGCGTGCAAAATTATTCAGCCCCCTTAAGTTAATACTTTGTAGCGCCACCTTTTGCTGCGATTACAGCTGTAAGTCGCTTGGGGCATGTCTATCAGTTTTGCACATCGAGAGACTGACATTTTTTCCCATTCCTCCTTGCAAAACAGCTCGAGCTCAGTGAGGTTGGATGGAGAGCATTTGTGAACAGCAGTTTTCAGTTCTTTCCACAGATTCTCGATTGGATTCAGGTCTGGACTTTGACTTGGCCATTCTAACACCTGGAAATGTTGATTTTTGAACCATTCCATTGTAGATTTTGCTTTATGTTTTGGATCATTGTCTTGTTGGAAGACAAATCTCCGTCCCAGTCTCAGGTCTTTTGCAGACTCCATCAGGTTTTCTTCCAGAATGGTCCTGTATTTGGCTCCATCCATCTTCCCATCAATTTTAACCATCTTCCCTGTCCCTGCTGAAGAAAAGCAGGCCCAAACCATGATGCTGCCACCACCATGTTTGACAGTGGGGATGGTGTGTTCAGCTGTGTTGCTTTTACGCCAAACATAACATTTTGCATTGTTGCCAAAAAGTTCAATTTTGGTTTCATCTGACCAGAGCACCTTCTTCCACATGTTTGGTGTGTCTCCCAGGTGGCTTGTGGCAAACTTTAAACAACACTTTTTATGGATATCTTTAAGAAATGGCTTTCTTCTTGCCACTCTTCCATAAAGGCCAGATTTGTGCAATATACGACTGATTGTTGTCCTATGGGCAGAGTCTCCCACCTCAGCTGTAGATCTCTGCAGTTCATCCAGAGTGATCATGGGCCTCTTGGCTGCATCTCTGATCAGTCTTCTCCTTGTGTGAGCTGAAAGTTTAGAGGGACGGCCAGGTCTTGGTAGATTTGCAGTGGTCTGATACTCCTTCCATTTCAATATTATCGCTTGCACAGTGCTCCTTGGGATGTTTAAAGCTTGGGAAATCTTTTTGTATCCAAATCCGGCTTTAAACCTGCCTGGTGTGTTCCTTGTTCTTCATGATGCTCTCTGCGGTTTTAACGGACCTCTGAGACTATCACAGTGCAGGTGCATTTATACGGAGACTTGATTACACACAGGTGGATTGTATTTATCATCATTAGTCATTTAGGTCAACATTGGATCATTCAGAGATCCTCACTGAACTTCTGGAGAGAGTTTGCTGCACTGAAAGTAAAGGGGCTGAATAATTTTGCACGCCCAATTTTTCAGTTTTTGATTTGTTAAAAAAGTTTGAAATATCCAATAAATGTCGTTCCACTTCATGATTGTGTCCCACTTGTTGTTGATTGTTCACAAAAAAATACAGTTGTATATCTTTATGTTTGAAGCCTGAAATGTGGCAAAAGGTCACAAAGTTCAAGGGGGCCGAATACTTTCTCAAGGCACTGTACTGTACTCTATATCATCGACTGCATCCTTATGTAATACATGTATCACTAGCCACTTTAACTATGCCACTTTGTTTACATACTCATCTCATATGTATATACTGTACTCGATACCATCTACTGTATCTTGCCTATGCTGCTCTGTACCATCACTCATTCATATGTCCTTATGTACATATTCTTTATCCCCTTACACTGTGTATAAGACAGTAGTTTTGGAATTGTTAGTTAGATTACTTGTTGGTTATTACTGCATTGTCGGAACTAGAAGCACAAGCACTTCGCTACACTCGCATTAACATCTGCTAACCATGTGTATGTGACCAATAACATCTGCTAACCATGTGTATGTGACCAATAACATCTGCTAACCATGTGTATGTGACAAATAACATTTGATTTGATTTAATACGCAATGAAAGCACTTGTGCTGATTATAGACTAAACTTAATAGCTCGTTTTTAAGTTTCAATAGATTGCGAACCCCCCCCCCCCCCCCCGCCCTTTGCCTCACAATGGTTTGATCCACTGCCAGTTCTTTAGCTGGAAAGGTAGAGGGTTCGTATCTAAAGTGCCGAAAGGCACTCAATGCACGTAACTGACGTGAGGTTAATCCAGTCGCGCCATATCAATGTTTTTTTTTTTTTATGTTGGCAGGGTTCACACACTAGCTGAATTTGCAGAGCTAGCGCGCAAACTAAAGCAAACATTGACTATCAAGCTAGCTAGTACCTATTCCATTTATGTGGCGTCGTCAAAGATGGCATCTTTGCTATCTTCTGTTTATTCCAAGATCAGCATGCAGCTGTAGTGCTTCAAAGTCCCTGTGATAAGGTTAGCGATAAACCTAACAGAACTACACCCTCTTCTACCATTGTCTAAAATGTATTTAATGGTCTCGTTGCAAAAGCTAAATTGTCACCAGGGAACTTTTTAAAAATGTTATTTCACCTTTATTTAACCAGGTACATACTGGACTGATAAGGAACAGTGCTATAACTATTATTATTAGTAGTGGTATTATAATGATTTAAACATTTGCACAAGTTAACTACTGTACCTATCAATTATCCAGTAAATAATGTACTTACATTCAGTAATCTGGCTCTGATTTGTCATCCTGAGGGTCTCAGATAAAATGTAGCATAGTTTTGTTTCATAAAATCAATTTTTATATTCAAATATAGTAACTGGGTTCTAGAGTTTGAACCTCTGCTGCGTCTGAAAATTGAAGGGAAAAAATCAGATCCTTAAGAGGTTTTAAAGTGTTAACTGTTCTGATTGAACTATGTTTAACCTCTCGGGTAAAAAAAAATCTACTGAGGTTTGAAAGCGCGTTTAATATCTATATAGTTTATTATCAAGATAGTTTAATATCTGTGGATTAAAATCTATATAGTTTAATATCTAACCTCTCTAGGGTACGTGAGACGTTAGCGTCCCACCTCTTCAACAGCCAGTGAAGCTGCTGGGCGCCAAATTCAAATACAGAAATACTCATTACAAAAATTCAGAAAACAAAACATATTTTACATAGGTTTAAAGATTAACTTCTTGTGAATCCAACCACGGTGTCAGATTTAAAAAATGCTTTATGGCAAAAGCATCCCTTACGATTATTTTAGAACATAGCCCAGCAGACAAATCATTACAAACAGTAACCAGCCAAGTAGAAGAGTTACACAAGTCAGAAATAGAGATAAATCATCCCTTACCTTTGATGATCTTCATATGGTTGCACTCAGCAGACATTAATTTACTCAATAAATGTTCATTTTGTTCGATAAAGTCTCTTTATTTCCAAAAACCTTTCTTCAGTAATCCACAGGCTCAAACGCAGTCAAAACAGGAAGACAAAAAAATCAAAAATATCCATACATTTCATAGAAACATGTCAAACAATGTTTATATTCAATCCTCAGGTTGTTTTTAGCCTAAATAATGGATAATATTTCAACCGGACAATAATGTCATCAATATAAAAGGTAAACAAGAAAGGCACTCTCGGTCGCGCATGAAAAAGCTCTGTGACACTTTAGGGTCCACTCATTGACTGCTCTTACTTCCTCATTTTTCAGAATACAAGCCTGAAACAATTTCTAAAGACTGTTGACATCTAGTGGAAGGCATAGGAACTGCAATTTGAGTCCTAAATCACTGGATACTGTAATGGCATTGAAGAGAACTACAAAACAAAACAAACTACTTCCTGAATGGATTTTTCTCAGGTTTTCGCCTGCCAAATCAGTTCTGTTATACTCACAGACACTATTTTAACAGTTTTGGAAACGTTAGAGTGGGTTCTATCCAAATATACCAGTTATATGCATATCATATATTCTGGGCCCAAGAAGCAGGCAGTTTAATTTGGGCATGCTTTTCATCAAATTCCGAATGCTGCCCCCTACCCTAGAGAAGTTAAAGTGTTGATAACTGTGGCTCTGATTGAACCATGTTTTAAGTGTTGATAACTGTGGCTCTGATTAAACCATGTTTTAAGTGTTGATAACTGTCTGTTTAGGTGAAACCAGGGTACCCAGGAAGACCCACCAAGACCAAGACTAAGGTGAGTTTCTACCTTACAACACAACAGCTGCAGGGGCACAATATGGTATTCTGTCCAGTGTGTACTATATTATATTACCTCTTAGTAGAAGAAGAAAGTAGGAGGGATTAGAGTCAACTACCACAATATGGTATTCTGAACACAGTGTGTACTATATTATGTTACCTCTTAGTAGAAGTAGAAAGTAGGATGGATTAGAGTCAACTACCACAATATGTCACTGATATGAATAAATGCATTTAGGAGTAAATAGTCTGGGTATTGAAAAGAGTAAATATCCTGCGTATTGATGAAGAGTAAATATCCTGGGTATTGATCAGGAATAAATATCCTGGGGATTGATAGAGAGTAAATAGCCCAGGCATTGAGAGAGTAAATAGCCCAGGCATTGAGAGAGTGTAAATAGCCCAGGCATTGATAGAGAGTAAATAGCCCAGGCATTGATAGAGAGTAAATAGCCCTGGTATTGATGTGGAGTAAATAGCCCTGGTATTGATGTGGAGTAAATAGCCCAGGTATTGATGTGGAGTAAAAAAGCCCTGGTATTGATAACGAATAAAAAGCCCTGTTTTTGCTAGCGAGTAAATAGACATTGTATCGATAATGAGTAAATACACATGGTATTGATAACGAAAAAATAGCCCTGGTATTGAAAAGGGAGAGCTGGACATCAGGAGTTAATAGCCCTGGTATTGATATGGGAGAGCTGGACATAAGGAGTAAATGGCCCTGGTTAAGAAATGGGAGTGCTTTACATGACGAGTAAATAGCCCTGGTATTGATAACGGGTAAAAAGCCCTGGTATTCATAACGAGTAAATAGACCTGGTATTGATAATTAGTAAATAGCCCTGGTATTGAAAAGGAGTATAAATCCCTGGTATTGATGAGGAGTAAATAGCCCAGGTATTGATGAGAAGCAAATAGCCCATGTACTGATAAGAAGAAAGTAGCCCAGGTATTGATATTGGAGAGCTGGATATCTGAGTAAATAGCCCTGGTATTGATAATGAGTAAATAGCCCTGGTATTGATATGGGAGAGCTGGAATTAAGTAGTTAACAGCCCATGTATTGATCAGGAGTAAATAGCCCAGGTATTGATCAGTAGTAATTAGCCCTGGTATTGATGAGGAGTAAATATCCCTGGTATTGATATGGGAGAGCTGGAATTAAGTAGTTAATAGCCCTGGTATTGATGAGGAGTAAATAGCCCTGGTATTGATGAGGAGTAAATAGCCCTGGTATTGATGAGGAGTAAATAGCCCTGGTATTGATGAGGAGTAAATAGCCCTGGTATTGATGAGGAGTAAATAGCCCTGGTATTGATGAGGAGTAAATAGCCCTGGTATTGATGAGGAGTAAATAGCCCTGGTATTGATATGGGAGAGCTGGACATAAGGAGTAAATAGCCCAGGTATTGATATGGGAGAGCTGGACATAAGGAGTAAATAGCCCAGGTATTGGTGAGGAGGAAATAGCCCTGGTATTGATAATGAGTAAATAGCCCTGTTATTGATAAGGAGGAAATAGCCCTGGTATTGATAAGCAGTCAATTGCCCTGGTATTGATAAGCAGTCAATTGCCCTGGTATTGATAAGCAGTCAATTGCCCTGGTATTGATAAGCAGTCAATTGCCCTGGTATTGATAAGCAGTCAATTGCCCTGGTATTGATAAGCAGTCAATTGCCCTGGTATTGATAAGCAGTCAATTGCCCTGGTATTGATAAGCAGTCAATTGCCCTGGTATTGATAAGCAGTCAATTGCCCTGGTATTGATAAGCAGTCAATAGCCCTGGTATTGATTTAGGAGAGCTAAGGAATAAGGAGTAATTATTTTTTGTATTTTTTATTTAACCTTTATTTAACGAGGGAAGTCAGTTAAGAACAAATTCCTGTTTCCAATGACGGTCTAGGAACAGTGGGTTAACTTCCTTGTTCAGGGGCAGAATGACAAATTTGTACATTGTCAGCTCGGGGAATTAAACTTGCAACCTTTCGGTTACTAGTCCAACGCTCTAACCACTAGGCTAACCTGGGAGAGCTGGACATAATTAGTAAATAGCCCTGGTATTGATAAGGGAGAACTGGACATAAGCAGGAGCCCTATTGGAAGTAATTTGATAGGATTCTAAGTAGCACATTATTGACTAGTAAATTATGTTCAATGTTTAAGTGGTTCTGTATTGGATAAGGAAATACATGGCCACACTGATGAACTACTTCTGTGTTGAACAGGTGATCGTGTTGAAGAAAAGAGAGGCTGAGATCACCTGATCACCATAACAACCATCAGAATGGAACTCATGGAATTCTAATATAGAACTGTGAGTCACAATGCTGTATGTTGTTACATTGTAGCTCCACCTGCTGGAACAATAGTGGCATTTGATCAAATGTGATCTGTTAACTGATACATGTATTATTCTGATTGGAATGTGTTTTAATATCATGTGTGTTGTATTATTCATTCAGCAGCTGTCCTTCAACATCAGTCATATACTGGTCATATACTGCATAGCATTATGGTTGATACATTGTAAATGCCTTCACTTTTCATGTCTATACAGATACATTGATATGTGTTGTGGTTCAGGCATTATTGTTACAGGTTCAGTATAATGTTATACCGTCACATGTTACAGAGATAGAAAACATACAGGAGAGGAGAATTCAATTATTACAATAATTTACTATATTTTCCCATTTTGGTCTCATTATGTTATTTTGTTTAAACATAACTAATGTAGGCCTTTTGTTTTATTGTGTTTTGTGCAAAACCATTATTTTTCTATGAATCATCCTGGTAAGATATTGCTTTTGTCTTTGTAGCATATAGAATTAAATCCATTATTTTCCTCAATCATGTAGCTTGTTATTAAAACCTCTAAGGACTCCTCATCCCGCATGCGGGAGCGTAATCATCGCCTGACACTAATTAGCATAACGCAACGGACATAAATATTCCTATTCACGAAAATCACAAGTGAAATATATTGGAACACAGCTTAGCCTTTTGTTAATCACCCTGTCATTTCAGATTTTCAAAATATGCTTTACAGCCAAAGCTAGACAAGCATTTGTGTACGTTTATCGATAGCCTAGCATGGCATTTTGTCCAGCTAGCAGCAGGTAACTTGGTCACGGAAATCAGAAAAGCAATCAAATGAAATATTTTACCTTCGATGAGCTTCTGATGTTTTCACTCACGAGACTCCCAGTTAGATAGCAAATGTTCCTTTTTTACAAAAATATTATTTTTGTAGGCGAAATAGCGCCGTTTGTCCTTCACGTTTGGCTGAGAAATCGCCCGGAAATTGCAGTCACGAAAACGGCAAAAAATATTCCAAATTAGCTCCATAATATCGACAGAAAGATGGCAAACGTTGTTTAGAATCAATCCTCAAGGTGGTTTTCAAATATCTATTCGATAGTATATCCACCGGGACAATTCGTTTTTCAGTAGGACCGATTGGAGTAATGGCTACCTCTGTATTTTACAGGAGAATCTCTCTGGAAGCATCAGGTGACCACTTGCGCAATGTAGCCGCCTACGGGTATTCTTCAACATAAATGCATAAAACTACACAATGCTGTAGACACCTTGGGGAATACGGAGAAAGAGTACTCTGGTTGATAGCCCATTCACTGCTGTATAGGGACTCATTGGAACATAGCGCTTTCAAAACAGAAGGCACTTCCGGATTGGATTTCTCAGGCTTTCGCCTGCAACATCAGTTCTGTTATACTCACAGACAATATTTTTAGAGTTTTCTATCCTAAGCTGTCAATTATATGCATATTCTAGCATCTTGTCCTGACAAAATATCCCATTTGAAACGGGAACGCTTTTTTTTTCCAAAGATGAAAATACCGCCCCCGAGTCACAACAGGTTTAATTAATCTGTTCTGAATGACATCACAACCACTATGTTTTTAATTTCACTCACTTCCCTTTATGTATCTTCTATATGCTCCATTCCAGGTTCCCGTACATACTTGAGTATACAGTACATTCATTCCCTTCACTTTTTCCACATTTTTGTTACGTTACTTATTCTAAAATGGATTAAATATGGTGAGATAATTTTCTGGAATTTTCCAAGCTGTTTAAAGGCACAGTCAACTTAGTGTATGTAAACTCCTGACCCACTAGAATTGTGATACAGTGAAATACTCTTTCTGTAAACAATTGTTGGAAAAATTACTTGTGTCATGCACAAAGTAGATGTCATACCCGACTAACCAAAAATATGGTTTGTTAACAAGAAATTTGGAGTGGTTGAAAAACGAGTTTTAACTTCTTGACTATACTTGAGACGCAGATGTCTCAAGTAGACACCTGGAAATGCAAATGCGCTACGCTAAATGCTAAATGTACTCGTTACAACTCAAACCTTGATCAAAATTCACAAGCAGGGTATTGAATTAAAGCTACACTCGTTGTGAACCTAGCCAGCAAGTCAGATTTTTAAAATGCTTTTCGGCGAAAGCATGAGAAGGTATTATCTGATAGCATGCACCACCTGAAAATGCCTGAATGCGACGTAAACAAAGACTCTGCTTATCCGACGCAGCACAAAACGCAGAAATAAAATATAAAACATTCATTACCTTTGACAAGCTTCTTTCTTGGCACTCCTATATGCCCCATAAACATCACTATTGGGTCTTTTTTTCGTTTAAATCGGTCCATATATACCCAAAATAGCTTTGTATGGAAGCTGTGTCATTCAGAAAAAAACATTGTTTTTAAACGCTGCGTAATTTTTTAAAATTAAAAAAGTTGACGATAAACTTTCACAAAACACTTCGAAATCCTTTTGTAATCCAACTTTAGGTATTAGTAAACGTTTATAATCTATCAAAATGATTACAGGGCGATCTATATTCAATAGCTCCTCGTTTGCAAATCAATGGCTGCCAATGTCTACATTAACAACATCCGGGTGAAGACTGGAAGAAACGGATGCCAGATAGATGGATTTTCCAACAATTAATTCAATTGAAAATGACGACAATGGCGACATCGTGTGGAATTTGTATGAATTGCATGCAGGTCGATATTACATTTTGTCCTCTTTTAACAACTCGTGTTTGTGACTTATGGAAATTATTTTTAGCTTTCAGAGAGCAGTTTTTCTTGCGTTTTTCAATGAAACACACGATCTGTTATAGTCACAGCCGTGATTTAACCAGTTTTAGAAACTTCAGAGTTTTCTATCCACACATACTAATCATATGCATATACTATATTCCTGGCATGAGTAGCAGGACGCTGAAAAGTTGCGCGATTTTTAACAGAATGTTCGAAAAAGGAGGGGGTAGAAGTAAGAGGTTTTAATGACTCCAGCCTAAGTGTATGTAAACGTCCAACTTCAACTGTAAGTCTTCAGACCCTTTGCTACGAGACTGGAAATTGTTCAGGTGCATCCTGTTTCCATTGATCATCCTTGAAGTTTCTACTACTTGATTGGAGTACACCTGTGGTAAATTCAATTGATTGGACATGATTTGGAAAGGCACACACCTGTGTATACAAGGTCCCACAGTTGACAATGCATGTCAGATCAAACACCGAGCCGTAGAGCTCTGAGACAGGATTACAAATAGAGGTACCAAAAAATGTCTGCAGCATTGAAGGTCCACAAGAACACAGTGGCCTCCATCATTCTTAAATGGAAGAAGTTTGGAACCACCTTTATTTGAAGAGGGACATCAAGCTGATCCTAACTGTTATAGGCCTATTTCCTTTACCCTGTTCATCAAAAGTGTTGGAAAAACTTGTCAATAATCAAATGACTGGCTTACTTGATGTCTATGGCAACGGTGAGAGACTTGTTTTTAGAGGTGGATTTTTAAAAGTAGAATCGGAGGGTCTGTTGTCCGCACCTCTGGCAGTCTCTATGGGGGTGCCACAGGGTTCAATTCTTGGACCCACTCTCTTCTCTGTATACATCAATGATGTCACTCTTGCTGCTGGTGAGTCTCTGATCCACCTCTACGCAGACGACACCATTCTGTATACTTCTGGCCCTTTTTTTGGACACTGTGTTAACAACCCTCCAGGCAAGCTTCAATGCCATACAACTCCTTCCGTGGCCTCCAATTGTTAGCTTGTTAGCACAGGCCTGCTAACCGTCTGAATCGCCGCGTCCCAAACACTCACTGAACCCATATTTACTTTCTATCCCTTTTCGATTTTTTATTTGTTTATACCTTCCGGTAACCTGCCTCACCCAATGTGATACGGAACCGCTATTATCTTTACATTTTTAGAACACACTCAAGAACCTCCAGAAGCTAACCAGCTAACTGGCTACAAGCTATTTGGTCATTGTTAGTTTTCTAACCTGGATAACACTCGCCAGTCCAGCTTCCCTGCCCCATCCACCACTGCCCCTTGGACACTGATCACTTGGCTACATAGCTGATGCATGCTGGACTGTCCATTAATCACGGTAATCCATTCTGCTTGTTTATGTTTTATCTGTCGGCCCCAGCCGCACTTAGGCTCTGTGTGTAGTTAATCCGACCCTCTCTGCCTAATCAATCGCCATTCTACCTGCTGTTGTTGTGCTAGCTGATTAGCTGTTGTCTCACCTACTGTTTTAGCTAGCTCTCCCAATTCAACACCTGTGATTACTGTATGCCTCGCTGTATGTCTCTCTCAAATGTCAATATGCCTTGTATACTGTTGTGCAGGTTAGTTATCATTGTTTTAGTTTACAATGGAGCCCCTAGTTCCACTCTTTATACCCCTGTTACCTCCTTTGTCCCACCCCCCACACATGCGGTGACCTCACCCATTACAACCAGCATGTCCAGAGATACAACCTCTCTCATCATCACCCAGTGCCTGGGCTTACCTCCACTGTACCCGCACCCCACCATACCCCTGTTTGCGCATTATGCCCTGAATATATTCTACCATGCCCAGAAACCTGCTCCTCTTATTCTCTGTCCCCAACGCCCTAGGCGACCAGTTTTGATAGCCTTCAGCCGCACCCTCATACTACTCCTTCTCTGTTCCGCGGGTGATGTGGAGGTAAACCCAGGCCCTGCATGTCCCCAGGCACCCTCATTTGTTGACTTCTGTGATCGAAAAAGCCTTGGTTTCATGCATGTCAACATCAGAAGCCTCCTCCCTAAGTTTGTCTTACTCACTGCTCTAGCACACTCTGCTAACCCTGATGTCCTTGCCGTGTCTGAATCCTGGCTCAGGAAGGCCACCAAAAATTCTGAGATTTCCATACCCAACTATAACATCTTCCGTCAAGATAGAACTGCCAAAGGGGGAGGAGTTGCAGTCTACTGCAGAGATAGCCTGCAAAGTAATGTCATACTTTCCAGGTCCATACCCAAACAGTTCAAACTACTAATTTTGAAAATTACTCTCTCCAGAAATAAGTCTCTCACTGTTGCCGCCTGCTACCGACCCCCCTCAGCTCCCAGCTGTGCCCTGGACACCATTTGTGAATTGATCGCCCCCCATCTAGCTTCAGAGTTTGTTCTGTTAGGTGACCTAAACTGGGATATGCTTAACACCCCGGCAGTCCTACAATCTAAGCTAGATGCCCTCAATCTCACTCAAATCATCAAGGAACCCACCAGGTACAACCCTAACTCTGTAAACAAGGGCACCCTCATAGACATCATCCTGACCAACTGGCCCTCCAAATACACCTCCGCTGTCTTCAACCAGGATCTCAGCGATCACTGCCTCATTGCCTGTATCCGCTACGGAGCCGCAGTCAAACGACCACCCCTCATCACTGTCAAACGCTCCCTAAAACACTTCTGTGAGCAGGCCTTTCTAATCGACCTGGCCCGGGTATCCTGGAAGGACATTGACCTCATCCCGTCAGTTGAGGATGCCTGGTCTTTCTTTAAAAGTAACTTCCTCACCATTTTAGATAAGCATGCTCCGTTCAAAAAATGCAGAACTAAGAACAGATATAGCCCCTGGTTCACTCCAGACCTGACTGCCCTCGACCAGCACAAAAACATCCTGTGGCGGACTGCACTAACATCGAACAGTCCCCGCGATATGCAACTGTTCAGGGAAGTCAGGAACCAATACACACAGTCAGTCAGGAAAGCTAAAGCCAACTTCTTCAGGCAGAAGTTTGCATCCTGTAGCTCCAACTCCAAAAAGTTCTGGGACACTGAAGTCCATGGAGAACAAGAGCACCTCCTCCCAGCTGCCCACTGCACTGAGGCTAGGTAACACGGTCACCACCGATAAATCCATGATTATCGAAAACTTCAACAAGCATTTCTCAACGGCTGGCCATGCCTTCCGCCTGGCTACTCCAACCTCGTCCAACAGCTCCCCCCCCCCCCCCCCCCCCCCGCAGCTACTCGCCCAAGCCTCTCCAGGTTCTCCTTTACTCAAATCCAGATAGCAGATGTTCTGAAAGAGCTGCAAAACCTGGACCCGTACAAATCAGCTGGGCTTGACAATCTGGACCCTCTATTCCTGAAACTATCCGCCGCCATTGTCGCAACCCCTATTACCAGCCTGTTCAACCTCTCTTTCATATCGTCTGAGATCCCCAAGGATTGGAAAGCTGCCGCAGTCATCCCCCTCTTCAAAGGGGGCGACACCCTGGACCCAAACTGTTACAGACCAATATCCATCCTGCCCTGCCTATCTAAGGTCTTCGAAAGCCAAGTCAACAAACAGATCACTGACCATCTTGAATCCCACCGTACCTTCTCCGCTGTGCAATCTGGTTTCCGAGCCAGTCACGGGTGTACCTCAGCCACGCTCAAGGTACTAAACGATATCATAACCGCCATCGATAAAAGACAGTACTGTGCAGCCGTCTTCATAGACCTTGCCAAGGCTTTCGACTCTGTCAATCACCGTATTCTTATTGGCAGACTCAGTAGCCTCGGTTTTTCGGATGACTGCCTTGCCTGGTTCACCAATTACTTTGCAGACAGAGTTCAGTGTGTCAAATCGGAGGGCATGCTGTCCGGTCCTCTGGCAGTCTCTATGGGGGTGCCACAGGGTTCAATTCTCGGGCCGACTCTTTTCTCTGTATATATCAATGATGTTTCTCATGCTGCGGGCGATTCCCTGATTCACCTCTATGCAGACGACACCATTCTATATACTTCCGGCCCGTCCTTGGACACTGTGCTATCTAACCTCCAAACGAGCTTCAATGCCATACAGCACTCCTTCCGTGGCCTCCAACTGCTCTTAAACGCTAGTAAAACCAAATGCATGCTTTTCAACCGTTCGCTGCCTGCACTCGCACGCCTGACCAGCATCACCACCCTGGATGGTTCCGACCTTGAATATGTGGACATCTATAAGTACCTAGGTGTCTGGCTAGACTCTAAACTCTCCTTCCAGACCCATATCAAACATCTCCAATCGAAAATCAAGTCAAGAGTCGGCTTTCTATTCCGCAACAAAGCCTCCTTCACTCACGCCGCCAAACTTACCCTAGTAAAACTGACTATCCTACCGATCCTCAACTTCGGCGATGTCATCTACAAAATTGCTTCCAACACTCTACTCAGCAAACTGGATGCAGTTTATCACAGTGCCATCCGTTTTGTCACTAAAGCACCTTATACCACCCACCACTGCGACTTGTATGCTCTAGTCGGCTGGCCCTCGCTACATATTCGTCGCCAGACCCACTGGCTCCAGGTCATCTACAAGTCCATGCTAGGTAAAGCTCCGCCTTATCTCAGTTCACTGGTTACGATGGCAACACCCATCCGTAGCACGCGCTCCAGCAGGTGTATCTCACTGATCATCCCTAAAGCCAACACCTCATTTGGCCGCCTTTCGTTCCAGTTCTCTGCTGCCTGTGATTGGAACGAATTGCAAAAATCGCTGAAGTTGGAGACTTTTATCTCCCTCACCAACTTCAAACATCTGCTATCTGAGCAGCTAACCGATCGCTGCAGCTGTACATAGTCTATTGGTAAATAGCCCACCCATTTTCACCTACCTCATCCCCATACTGTTTTTGTTTATTTTTCTGCTCTTTTGCACACCAATATCTCTACCTTTACATAACCATCTGATCATTTATCACTCCAGTGTTAATCTGCATAATTGTAATTATTTGCCTACCTTCTCATGCCTTTTGCACACAATGTATATATAGACTCCCCTTTTTTCTACTGTGTTATTGACTTGTTAATTGTTTACTCCATGTGTAACTCTGTGTTGTCTGTTCACACTGCTATGCCTTATCTTGGCCAGGTCGCAGTTGCAAATGAGAACTTGTTCTCAACTAGCCTACCTGGTTAAATAAAGGTGAAATAAAAATAAAAAAATAAAATTGCTCTTAAATACAAGTAAAACTAAATGGATGCTCTTCAACCGATCGCTGCCTGCACAACATCACTACTCTGGATGGCTCTGACTTAGAATACATGGACAACTACAAATACCTAGGTGTCTGGTTAGACTGTGAACTCTCCTTCCAGACCCATATCAAACATCTCCAATCCAAAGTTAAATCTAGAATTGGCTTCCTATTTCGCAACAAAGCATCCTTCACTCATGCTGCCAAACATACCCTTGTAAAACTGACTATCCTACCAATCCTCGACTTCGGCGATGTAATTTACAAAATAGCCTCCAATACCCTACTCAATAAATTGGATGTAGTCTATCACAGTGCCATCCATTTTGTCACCAAAGCCCCATGTACTACCCACCATTGCGACCTGTACGCTCTCGTTGGCTGGCCCTCGCTTCATACTCGTCGCCAAACCCACTGGCTCCATGTCATCTACAAGACCCTGCTAGGTAAAGTCCCCCCTTATCTCAGCTCGCTGGTCACCATAGCATCACCCACCTGTCGCACGTGCTCCAGCAGGTATATCTCTCTGGTCACCCCCAAAACCAATTCTTTCTTTGGCTGCCTCTCCTTCCAATTCTCTGCTGCCAATGACTGGAACGAACTACAAAAATCTCTGAAACTGGAAACACTTATCTCCCTCACTAGCTTTAAGCACAAGCTGTCAGAGCAGCTCACAGATTACTGCACCTGTACATAGCCCACCTATAATTTAGCCCAAACAACTACCTCTTTCCCTACTGTATTTAATGTATTTATTTATTTTGCTCCTTTGCACCCCATTATTTTTATTTCTACTTTGCACATTCTTCCATTGCAAATCTACCATTCCAGTGTTTTACTTGCTATATTGTATTTACTTTGCCACATGGCCTTTTTGCCTTTCCCTCCCTTATCTCACCTCATTTGCTCACATCGTATATCGACTGGAACGAGCGGCAACAAACACTCAAACTGGACAGTTTTATCTCAATCATGGACACTCTTACTGACAGTTGTGGCTGCTTTGTGTTATGTATTGTTGTCTCTACCTTCTTGCCCTTTGTGCTGTTGTCTGTCCCGAATAATGTTTGTACCATGTTTTGTGCTGCTACCATGTTGTTATGTTGTGTTGCTGCCATGCTGTGTTGTCATGTGTTGATGCCTTGCTATGTTGTCTTAGGTCTCTCTTTATGTAGTGTTGTGTTTTGTCTTAAATATTGTATTTATTTCTCAGACCATGAGAAACAAGATGCTCTGGTCTGATGAAACCAAGATTGAACTCTTTTGCCTAAAGGCCAACCGTCATGTCTGAAAAAAAACCTGGCACCATCCCTACAGTGAAGCATGGTGGTGGCAGCATCATGTTGTGGGGATGATTTCAGTGACAGGGACTTTGAGACTAGTCAGGATCAAGGGAAAGATGAACAGAGCAAAGTACAGAGAGGTCCTTGGTGAAAACCTGCTCCAGAGTGCTCAGGCCCTCAAACTTGGGCGAAGGTTAACCATCCAACAGGACAACGACTCTAAGCACACAGGCAAGACAATGCAGGAGTGGCTTCGGGACAAGTCTCTGAATGTCCTTGAGTGGCCCAGCCAGAGCCCAGACTTGAACCCAATCGAACATCTCTGGAGAGACCTGAAAATAGCTGTGCAGCGACGCTCCCCATGTAACCTGACAGAGCTTGAGAAGATCTGCAGAGAAGAATGGGAGAAACTCCCCAAATACAGGTGTGCCAAGCTTGTAGCGTCATACCCAAGAAGACTGGAGGCTGTAATCGCTGCCAAAGGTGCTTCAACAAAGTACTGAGGAAAGGGTCTGAATACTTATGTAAATGTATTTCAGTATTTGTTTTTTGTTTTTGCAAACATTTCTAGAAACCTGTTTTTGCTTTGTCAGTATGCGGTATTGTTGGAAAAAGTCTAGGGGTCTGAATACTTACCAAATGTATATCTAATATTGAAGTATCATGCAGCAACATGGTGACAAGTCTTAACTTTCACTCTGATAAAATGTGTGTATTTTCTGCCATTCTGTTCACACCTGTCTAGCTAGTCACATTAATGTTATATGATCAAATGTTCTTGGGACTCATATGTGACACATATTAATGCAAAAATAACATGCAAAAAATAACTCTTTGGGTATAGTGAGTATCCCCCCCCCCAACCCCTCTCTCATCACCTCTCTCTCCCTCCTACACCCAGGTTGTGTTATCTCAGGTCGTACATTCCTGGAGGAGACTCTCTCCTCCTGTCCAAGCAGTATATATGTATATATGTATATATGTATATATGTATGAGAGAGAGTTTCACAGTAGAACAAAGGAACTTCTTCAACATCACAGAACTTGAGAACTGAACAATATCCATGTTTTGGAGAATGTGTTCAGTCGGTGGAGAAGCCAGCTATGACCGGTCCATTTTGTTTCATGTTTGTGACCTCATGGAAAGACAATACAGCCACATTACCATAACTCTGTTTATACAGGAGCCTCCTTTATGAGGTTTGCATCTAATTATTGTATAAAATGAATGAGTGAAGATGAAACTATTTGTGAAATAATGTGATGTTGAACCATTAATGTGAGAGAATTGTATTCCCTTCAAAGTTTAACCTGTTGAGTGTAGGGGGCAGTATTCTGATGTTTGGATGAAAAACGTACCCACATTAAACTGCCTATTTCTCAGGCCCAGAAGCTAGAATATGCATATACTTGTCAGATTAGGATAGAAAACACTAAAAGTTTCCAAAACTGTCAAAATATTGTCTGTCAGTATAACAGAACTGATATTGCAGGCGAAAACCTGAGGAAAATCCAAACAGTAAGTGCCTCTTATTTTGAATTCTCCCTGTTCCATTGCATGCCTTCCCTCTATTTAAAGGGATATCAACACATGGTGTGAACAGTTTTTAGACATCGTTTCAGCCTTTTATTCTGAAAAATGAGCGAGAACGATCACATAGCGTCAGTGGATGGCTGGGTGCAGAGTTTTACAGCTTGGAGCAGACATGTTCTCTCTCTCTCCTATTGAAAAAGCTATGGTCCCGTTTAAATTTTATTGATTATTTATTGTAAAAACATCCTGCGAATTGATTCTAAAAAAACGTTTTACATGTTCCTACGAACTTTGCGGATACTATTTCAAATGTTTTGTCTGCCTGTCGTGACCTGCACGAGCCTGTGGATTACGAAATATAACACGCCAAACAAATGGAGGTTTTTGGATATAAAAATAATCTTTATCGAACAAAAGGAACATTTATTGTGTAACTGGGAGTCTCGTGAGTGCAAACATCCAAAGATCATCAAAGGTAAGCGATTCATTTTATTGCTTTTCTGACTTTCATGACCAATCTACTTTGCTGCTAGCTGTTTGTAATGTCTGCTGAGAGAGATGTCCTCACATAAATGCTTGGTTTGCTTTCGCTGTAAAGCTTTTTAAAAATCTGACACACCAGGTGGATTAACAACAAGCTAAGCTGTGTTTTGCTATATTGCCCTTGTGATTTCATGAAATCATTATATTTTTAGTAATTTAATTTGAATTTGCCGCTCTGCAATTCAGCGGATGTTGATCAACGGGATGGGTGCGCCAAGAAGTTAACCGACTCCTGTCCGCTGTGTGCGCTAGCCAAGGTGGCCAGGTGCACGGTGTTTCCTCCGGCGCATTGGTGCGGCTGGCTTCCGGGTTGGATGCGCACTGTGTTAAGAAGCAGTGCGGCTTGGTTGGGTTGTGTATCGGAGGACGCATGACTTTCAACCTTCGTCTCTCCCGAGCCCGTACGGGAGTTGTAGCGATGAGACAAGATAGTAGCTACTACAACAATTGGATACCACAAACTTGGGGAGAAAAAGGGGTAACATTTTTTTTTTTTAAGAATAAGAGCAAATCTTCAATACTAATTACTAGTCTGCAGCTAGGAATTCTATACCATTACACCTTAACTATGTCGACCTCCGATGCGAGGACTGACAACTGCCAAAACATATATTCTATAAGAACATTTCTGAATGGGACTCTGAAGTATCGATTCTAACCACAAAAGACTTCTTGGAAGCAGATGGAGAGATGAGCGGATGAACTTTCCAACAAAGACTGACGATTCCAACAGAGATCTCTGATGACACACTGAGCGTAAATATATATTATTATATATAGCCCACTAGGGAACCTCCCCTATCATTTGATGGCAAGAACAGCTCAAATAAGCAAAAAGAAACAACAGTCCATCATTATTTTAAGAAATAAAGGTCAGTCAATCCGGAAAATTTCAAGAACTTTGAAAGTTTCTTCAAGTGCAGTCGCAAAAACAATCAAGCAATATGATGAAACAGGCTCTCATGAAGATCACCACAGGAAAGGAAGTCCCAGAGTTACCTCTGCTGCAGAGGATACGTTCATTAGAGTTACCAGCCTCAGAAATTGCAGCCCAAAGAAATGCTTCACAGAGTTCAAGTAATAGACACATCTGTCATGACTCTCTCTCCTTTTGTAAGGATCAAATTACCCATTGGCAAAGGTTTGAAGATAGCCAGATCCCCTCTCTCCCACGGAAGAAAGGAAGAGGAGTTGGGCAAGTTTTATGACTTAACAGCCGGTCGTAAATTATTTCTAACTTTTCTGCAGTACAGAAAGTAAATCTGTGATAGAGAGAGGCTCTTGCCTAAAATTCTAACTTCAAAAGATTGGACATTGGAACATTATTCTTTGAAATCCAAATGTTTGGAATGGTTGGTGGAGATCTAAAGTGAATCATATCAAAGTGTTTTTTATTTTGTGATGTCATTAAGGATGGTATAACTAAATAACTGTTTCTCTCAGGGTGTACACATTCTAAATGTACACATGTGCGGTTTTCATCTAAATGTTGTATAAAATATATGATTAAGTATTAAGTAGGTTTGTGAAGACAGCAATGTGATTATAGCCTTCTAATTTAGATTAATTGTTTGTCATATAAACTTTTATCCAGTCAGTAACCATGCCCACGTGAGCACAGACATTGTGTCGATGTGATGGAACTGAATTTCTGACCAGAGTGCTTAAAAGGAGTCGCCAATAATTATAAATTAGACCAGAGAGCGTGAGGCCGTGCGGACGGTGAAGCCGGGCGTCATGAAAGGTTTAGGCTCTACAGACCAGCGTGACAAACAGCTTGAGCTGAATGTTATGAAATGGTTTGAACCTATGAAAGACCAGACCAGACCAGAACATTCGCAGCATGAAAAAATAATCCTAGAACTTCGACTAAAGACCCTAGAGGGAAAGAAAGACAGTCCCCTCTGATACAACTGTTGGTACGTCTGAAATATCTATTCTAACACTCCAAGACCAGAGAAGCTCTACAACTACAAAGGACATTGTGATGCACGTGCATTTGCAATATGTTTCAATGGGCATTTACCATCACGAATTTGTCATGCTCAAAAATCATGCAGAATTGCAAAATTGACTGGCCTGATGAACACAGGATGGCCGGGCAGTGATAGTTGCTCCTTTCCATCACTCGTTGTGTTGACTTCATCATGTCCATTTGGTGATGTTTTTTCACTATAGAATCATATTGCAAATGCACGTGCATTTGCAATATGTTTCAATGGGCATTTACCATCACGAATTTGGCATGCTCAAAAATCATGCAGACCTGATGAACACAGGATGGCAGGGCAGTGATAGTTGTTCTTTTCCATCACTCGTTGTGTTGATTTCATCATGTCCATTTGTTTATGTTTTCTCACTTTTGCAAAGTCACTGTGCATTTGCAATATGGTTCAATGGGCATGTACCATCACGAATTTGTCATGCTATTAAAATCCTGCAGGAATGTGAAATTGACTGGTCCGATGAACTCGGGATGGCTGGGCAGTGATTCTGGTTCATCTCAATCGCTCGTTAGGGTTGATTTCAGAATGTCACTTTGGTGATGGTATCTCACTGTTTAAACATATTACAAATGGACAAGAGTCACCAGCAAGTCACCGTCCATCAGTCAATTAGATATCATTCTGACAACAAACTGATACAAACTGACACCAAACCCACTTTTTCCAACTCGTTTAGTAGCCAACTATTACATACTTCAGAGCTGGCCCAAAATTTACAATGCCTTTGGTTCAAACCATAAAAAAAAACATAAAACACATAGTTACGTTCTAGCTGCAGGTCCATTTCTTATGTTATGTGTTGGCCTAGCTGAGGCGACCCCTAATCACAAGTTTCGGCACGATAGGTCATTTGGTGCCCGAGCAAGACCCTAATTGGTGCTGAAAATCCACTTTTTTCCATGACTTGCTACGGGGTCCTTGAATGAGCTATCGGACAGAAACGTTGGGGTCCGTCTATATGGGCCAAGGCGGTCGTAATGCACCTATTCTTGTGACTCTGGGACATTTCTAAATCTCGTCATTTTCGTGATGCAAAAGTGAATTGAAGTCACTGCAAATGTACGAGGCTGTTTCTCGGTCCGATAACCTTCTAGAGCCACCTAACTCACCACACACTATCGACCTGCGGTCTAGAACAGGTTTCTAAAGTTTCGGAACTCTAGGTCTGACGGTTCTTTAAAAGTTCCAACAAGGTTAACTAATGCAGGCAGTGTGTCTCTACGCACCCCAATGGGTCCCTCCTTCCAAGCTGTGTGTGTGTGATTTAATTTTCCTTTGAAATTTTTGGGGAAAAATTACTGATTTACAGTTCATGGGGGTTGCCTAATCACACATATGACGTTTTGGAAAGATCTGACTTTTTTAACCCTTCGAAACAGCCCCTGAGACACCAATTATGGCACTTCGGGTTGGCACAGGAAGCTATAAGTCAACACACATTCTCATTGGCGTATGCTTTTACAGAATCCTGAGTTTTAAGTATTTACGTTAAGAACTGACTGATTTACACAGGGTTCAATGCACTGTCTATCAAACTGCAGGCAGTGTATGGGTAAACACTTTTAGGGGGATTTTAACCACTTCCGGTTGGTCCAGGAAGCTTAGAATCAACACAGGTAGACCTCATAGTGGCCTGATGGACTGTTACCGAAGACCGGTTCATGCGGCATTCATAACCTATATAGGCTTCAGGTTGAATTTAGGGGTGCAGGCAATGTATTCCTGTGGGGAGAGAAGTCAATGCAAACTGTTTGATGTAAACACCTTCTTTTAACTGTTAAGGGTTAATGCCACACGGTCAAGGTTAGGCTTGCACGGATCGGAAGTACCTTAGGAACGTACCTGAGGTTGAATTGTGCTTCTCACCCTAACGGTTCTCTCACTGTCACCCAAAAGCAAATGACATTGTGGGGCAGGCTTCATTTTGGGCCTACTTTTCTAATGGTCGCTGCGCTTAGACTGAGCGAGCTACGGTCAAGCGGGATATCTCGTTGATCTCGGCATGGCCTAGGGATTATGGTAATGCCATTGCCTGCTCTCTGTGTCTTTAAGCACTGCACTTTCACTCCATCCTTGCTGTTTGTGTGTGTGAGAGCTTTTCTTTGACATCTGTTGGGAGAAATGACTGACTTACAGTTTATGGGGGTTGCCTAATCACACATATGAAGTTTTGAAAAGATCTGACCTTTTTAACCCTTGGAAACTGCCACTATGACAACATTTAAGGCACTTCCGGTTGGCACAGGAAGCTATAAATAAACTCACATCCTGATTGGGATATGCCTTTACAGAATCCTGAGTTTTAAGTCTTTACGTTAAGAACTGAGTTATTTACAGAGGGTTTAGTGAGTGTGTGTTATTTCAGAAAATCATAGAAAATCACAGAAATCTCGTAGAGCTCCGCAGCACACTTTAAAAAGATTCGTATGAACACCCTGCAACTGGATCTGTAACTATTGAAAAAAAAAAACTATCTTTGAACACCACCAATTTGTCATTGTACGATTTCTCTTAAATGACGATAGATAAATGGCTGGTTCTTTTTTTTATTGACACCGGAGGCTCCTTGACTTTGACGTGAAGTGGAAAAATAATTTCTCTATTTTCATTTTGGACCTTTAATCCCAGAGAAATGGCCATAACTCAAAAACTGTTGAGGCCTAGACGCCATCTTGTTCGGGGCCAACTGCCCATTATGCCAAACCTACGCTCACCAAGTTTCGGCTTCAAAATATTTTACTTTTTGGAGATAAGGCCCCGTCGTGATTCGTGATGTTTTGTACAATTGCAATATGATTGCTTATGCCCTCTTGTGGGATTTTCCGGGACAGCGGAAAAATGACCAAAATTAGATTATTTTATCAAACGGAAACCGAATGTCCGAGAAAGTTTGTTTGATGACTTCCCAGTAGGTCCGGCCCTACCGCACTGCCTGACGCTGACCGCGAATTTTACAAACGTTTTCGGATGTCTAGTAAGGGACCTTCTCACTAACCATACAGCAAATGTCAAAATGTTCCCTTAAGGTATGTCATCATGAAGTGAAGTGCTTTGAGAGACTAGTCAAGGACCATATCACCTCCACCCTAACTGACACCCTAGACCCACTCCAATTTGCTTACCGCCCCAAAAGGTCCACAGACGACGCAATCGCAACCACACTGCACACTGCCCTAACCCATCTGGACAAGAGGAATACCTATGTGAGAATGCTGTTCATCGACTACAGCTCAGCATTTAACACCATAGTACCCTCCAAACTCGTCATCAAGCTTGAGACCCTGGGTCTCGACCACGCCCTGTGCAACTGGGTACTGACGGGTCGCCCCCAGGTGGTGAGGGTAGGTAACAACATCTCCACCTCGCTGATCCTCAACACTGGGGCCCCACAAGGGTGCGTTCTGAGCCCTCTCCTGTACTCCCTGTTCACCCCCGACTGCGTGGCCATGCACGCCTCCAACTCAATCATCAAGTTTGCAGACGACACTACAGTGGTGGGCTTGATTACCAACAACGATGAGACGGCCAACAGGGAGGAGGTGAGGGTCCTGGGAGTGTGGTGTCAGGAAAATAACCTCACAATCAATGTCAACAAAATAGACGAGATGATTGTAGACTTCAGGAAACAGCAGAGGGAGCACCCCACTATCCACATCGTTGGGACAGTAGTGGAGAGGGTAGTAAGTTAAGTTCCTCGGCGTACACATCACTGAATTGAATTGGTCCACCCACACAGACAGCATGGTGAAGAAGGCGCAGCAGCGCCTCTTCAACCTCAGGAGGCTGAAGAAATTTGGCTTGTCACCAAAAGCACTCACAAACGTTTACAGATGCACAATTGAGAGCATCCTGTCGGGCTGGTACGTCAACTGCCCACAACCGTAAGGCTTTCCAGAGGGTAGTGAGGCCTGCACAACTCATCACCTGGGGCAAACTACCTGCCCTCCATGACACCTACAGCACCCGATGTCACAGGAAGGCCATAAAGATCATCAAGGACAACAACCACCCGAGCCACTGCCTGTTCCCCCCCCTCTATCATCCAGAAGGCGAGGTCAGTACAGGTGCATCAAAGCTGGGACCGAGAGACTGAAGAACAGCTTCTATCTCAAGGCCATCACACTGTTAAACAGCCACCAGTAACGTTGAGCGGCTGCTGCCAACATACTGACTCAACTACAGCAACTTTAATAATGTAAAAAATGTATCACTAGCCACTTTAAACAATGTCACTTCATATAATGTTTACATACCCTACATTACTCATCTCGTATGCATATACTGTACTCAATACCATCTACTGCATCTTGCCTATGCCATTCTGTACCATCACTCATTCATATATTTTTGTGTACATATTCTTTCATTCCTTTACACTGTGCATAAGTAGTTGTTGTGGAATTGTTAGGTTAGATTACTCGTTGGTTATTACTGCATTGACGGAACTAGAAGCACAAGCATTTCGCTATTCTCTCATTAACATCTGCTAACCATGTGTATGTGACAAATACAATTTGATTTGATTTGATTTAATGCGACGTTCAGAATGAGACTGATGAGGTAATAATTAATAATGGACTGTTATCGATATAAGGGATATCTGTGTATTTTTAGAGGTTAAGTCGGGAGATAGTAACTCCTTAAACAACTGTTCCCATGGTGCCCCAACATCAACCGTTAAAGAGTTTTTTCCCGTTTACTTTGCTCTCTGCGTTTGACTCCTCACCCATCACTCACCCGCCGTTACAGAAGCCCGCACCACCAGATGGAGTCAGCAGGAGCAGTGACCACCCCTCTCCCCACGATGGAGGAGAGAGTCCTTCATCATACGTCCATCCTCCATCGCATCGGATCAGCAATGGATCAAATGATAGAGAGGATGGACCGTTGGGAGAGGAGTGGTCTCCCTACTACCCCACCTATCCTCCCACCAGCAACTCTACTACCTCCTCCAGCGGGATCCGGTGCTCTGCGCATCACGCCTCCAAGGTATTACGATGGAGCGGCGACGGGGTGCCAGGGATTTCTGCTACAACTAGATCTCTACCTGGCCACCGTTCGGCCTGCTCCCTCGAACGAGGAGAGCGTGAGTGTCCTCGTCTCCTGCCTGAAAGGGTAGGGCCCTGGAGTGGGCCAACGCCGTCTGGAACGGGCCCGACTCAGTGAGGGGCCACTACCTGGAGTTCACCCGCCATTTCTGGGATGTGTTCGATCATCCTCCGGAGGGCCGAGCGGCGGGTGAGAGGTTGTTCCATCTCCGGCAGGGGACGAGGAGCGCGCAGGACTTTGCGTTGGAATTCCGGACTTTGGACTTTGGCCGTTGGAGCTGGATGGAACGACAGGGCCCTGATAGACCATTACAGGTGTAGCCTAAGAGAGGACGTCCGCAAGGGAGCTGGCTTGTCGGGACACTACGCTCAGCTTGGATGAGCTGATCGACATGTCTATCCGGCTAGACCATCTGCTGGCTGCTCGCGGACGTTCTGATCTGAAAGGGTCCTGTCAGTTCCACCACGATTCCTCTGGGGATGATTACGCGGGGAAATTATAAGGAGAGGATTAGTCTGTTCCTTATCGATTCACCTGCGTTTTCGGTGGTACTGGTGATTCCCTAGGTGGCTATTCACAAACCTAGAAATTTTGTGGAGACAGGGAGCTCTCCCGGGGTGGTCTGATGAGTGTTCAGGCAGGTGTTTAGGAGTTTCCATCGGTGCGACAACGGTGGAGAGTTCAGACCAGGTTTCCACCGTGCGCATTCCTGCTGAGGATGCCGATTTGGCTATAGCCTTCAGTAAGAAGAAGGCGACCCTATTACCACCCCATCGACAGGGGGATTGCGTGATGAACCTCCAGGTAAACGCTGCACTCCCCAGGAGTCACGTGTATCCTTTATCCCAGGAGGAGACAGTGGCTATGGAGACATATGTCACGGAAGCTCTGGGACAGGGGTACATTCGGCCCTCCATGTCACCCGTCTCCTCGAGTTTCTTTCTTTGAAGAAAAAGGAGGGTGGTTGCGTCTGTGTATTGATTATCGAGGTCTAAATTCTATCACAGTGGGGTTTAGTTATCCACTACCTCTCATCACTACGGCGGTGGAATCATTTCACGGGGAGCGATTTTTCACGAAACTATTCTTGAGGGAGATGAGTGGAAAACCGCGTTTAGTACCACATCTGGCCATTATGAGTACCTCGTCATGCCGTACGGGTTAAAGAATGCTCCAGCCATCTTTTAATCCTTCGTTGATGAGATTCTCAGAGACCTGCACGGACAGGGTGTAGTGGTGCCGCTCGCTGTTCGTGATCAATTGATTCAATGGGCTCATAGTCTACCCTCATCAGGTCACCCGGGTATTTTGAGGATGGTGCGAAATCTTAGAGGGAAGTACTGGTGGCCTACCTTGGTGAGAGACGTGTGATTCTATGTCTCCTCCTGTTCAGTGTGCGCTCAGAGTTAGGCTCCTAGGCATTTGCCACGAGGGAAATTACAACCCCTCCCCGTGGTCCCAGCTATCGGTGGATTTTCTTACGGATCTTCCCCTGTCTCAGGGGAACACGACGATCCTGTTCGTTGTGGATCGGTTCTCTAAGTCCTGCCGTCTTATCCCGTTGCCCGGTCTCGCTTCGGCCCTGCAGACTGCGGAGGCACTATTCACCCATGTCTTCTGGCACTACGGGGTGCCCGAGGATATTGTTTCTAAGTTTACGTCCAGAGTATGGAAGGCGTTTATGGAGTGGCTTAGGGTCTCGGTCAGCCTGATCTCGGGTTATCACGCGGAGAGTAATGGGCAGGTGGAGAGAGTGAACCAGGAGGTGGGTAGTTTTCTGTGGTCGTATTGTCAGGACCGGTCAGGGGAGTGGGCGAGATACATCCCCTGGGCAGAAATGGCCCAGAACTCACTAAGCCACTCCTCTACCAACATGTCGCCGTTTGAGTGTGTGTTGGGGTACCAGCCGGTTCTGGCACCATGGCATCAGAGCCAGACCGAGGCTCCTACGGTGGAGGAGTTGGTGCAGCGCTCTAAAGAGACCTGGAGAACCGTCCAGGAGTCATTGCATCAGGCGAGTGGATGGCAGAAGAAGAGCGCTGACCGTCACCGCAGTGAGGCCCCCGTGTTTGCACCGGGGGACAGGGTCTGGCTCTCGACCTGAAACCTGCCCCTCCGCCTGCCCTGCCGGAAGCTGAGTCCGCAGTGTGTAGGGTTATTTAAAGTCCTGAAGAATAAACGAGGTGTGTTATCGATTGTTACTCCCTTCGTATTATCGTATTAACCCCTCGTTTCATGTGTCTCTCCTCAGGCCGATGGTAGCTGGTCCCATGCAGGAAGGTGAGGTTCCGGAGGTCCCTCCGCCCCCTCTGGACATCGAGTGGTCCTCAGCGTACACGATACGATCCATTCTGGACTCCAGACGCCGGGTGAGAGGCCTGCAGTACCTCGTGGACTGGGAGGGGTATGGGCCGGAGGAGAGGTGCTGGGTCCCGGTGGGGGACATATTGGTTCCCACTATACTAAGGGAGTTCCATCGCCTCCATCCGGATCACCCTGTGCCTCGCCCCCTGGGTCGTCTCCGAGGCCGGTGTCGGCGCACTGCGGGAGCAGTGCATCGGGGGGGGGGGGGGGAATACTGTCACGAATACCACCGAAGGTGGCTTCTCTTCCTGCTCGGGTGGCGCTCGGCGGTCGTCGTAGCCGGTCTACTAGCTGCCACCGATCCCGTTTTCGTTTGTTTTTGTTTTCACCAGTTCCTTGTTGGGGTTTTGGGATGGGTGTTATTTAAGTTAGTTTTGCCCGCTGGTGCGGGCAGGTTGAGTTTGTTACGTTTGTGGTGTATCGTCGTTTTAGGGTTTTCGCTCTCCGGGTTTGTGTAACTAGGTTTTGGGTTTGTTTTGCACCTGTGTTTTAGGGCATTCACCCATGTTTGGACCTGTTACTTTGTTATTAAGAACATTATAGAGTTTTTTCCTGTTTACTTTGCGTTTGACTCCTCACCCACCGTTACAGACGTGAAAAGGAGCATGGTTTGTTTTCTTCCTGTATTGAAAACAGATTGCCCCATCTACAATTTGATCGATTATTTTAAAAATACCTTAAGTTGTATTACAAAAGTAATTTGAAATATTTTGGCAAAGTTTCTTTTTGAAATGTTGAAAATATATTGAAATATTTTGTAGTGAAGCAGTTTTTTTCTGGATCAAACACGTCAAATAAATGGACATTTGGATATATATGGACAGAATTAATCGAACAAAAGGACCAATTGTGATATTTATGGGACATATTGGAGTGCCAACAAAAGAAGCTCATCAAAGGTAATGCATGTTTTATATTTTATTTCTGCGTTTTGTGTAGCGCCTGCAGGGTTGAAATATGCTACCTCCTTTGTTTACTACTGGGCTATCATCAGATAATAGCTTCTTATGCTTTCGCTGTAAAAGCTTTTTAAAATCTGACATGTTGGCTGGATTCACAACGAGTGTAGCTTTAATTGAGTATCTTACATGTGTGATTTAATGAAAGTTAGATTTTTATATCTTTTTTTTTTTATATGCAGAGCTGCATTTTCCCAGTTTTTTGCCCAAGTGGGACGCAAGCCCCAAGAGGTTATTAACCTCTAGTGACACCCCATCCTGTGAACGGGACTGTTGTCATCATCTGACACTAATTATCATAACGCAATGGACATAAATCTTCCTAGAAAATATTCCTATTCATGAAAATCACAAGTGAAATATATTGGAACACAGCTTAGCCTTTTGTTAATCACCCTGTTATCTCAGATTTTCAAAATATGCTTTACAGCCAAAGCTAGACAAGCATTTGTGTAAGTTTATCGATAGCCTAGCATAGCATTATGCCTTGCTAGCAGCAGGCAACCTTGTCACGAAAATCAGAAAAGCAATCAAATTAAATCGTTTACCTTTGATGAATTTATGATGTTTTCACTCACAAGACTCCCAGGTAGATAGCCAAAGTTCATTTTTTTCCCAAAATATTATTTTTGTAGGCGAAATAGCTCCGTTTGTTCTTCACTTTTGGCTGAGAAATCGACCGGAAATTGTGGTCACGATAACACCGAAAACTATTCCAAATTAGCTCCATAATATCGACAGAAACATGGCAAACGTTGTTTAGAATCAATCCTCAAGGTGTTTTTCAAATATCTATTCGATAATATATCCACCGGGACAATTGGTTTCCCAGTAGAAGCGATTGGAATAATGGCTACCTCTGTACTTAACGCAAGATTTTCTCCGGGAGCATCATGTGACCACTTGTGCAATGTAGCCCCCTACGGGTATTCATCAACATAAATGCGTAAAACTACGTCACAATGCTGTAGACACCTTGTGGAATACGTAGAAAGCGTAAGCTGGTTCGTAGCACACTCATAAGCTCCTTGATGGTACATTCACAGCTCAATGGGGACTCATTGGCACGCAGCGCTTTCAAAATATGTGGCACTTCCGGGTTGGATTTTTCTCAGGCTTTCGCCGGCAACATCAGTTCTGTTATACTCACAGACAATATCTTTACAGTTTTGGAAACGTTAGTGTTTTCTATGTAAATCTGTCAATTATATGCATATTCTAGCATCTTGTCCTGACAAAATATCCCGTTTAAAACGGGAACGTTTTTTTCCCAAAAATGAAAATACTGCCCCTAGAGTCGCACCAGGAAAGTGTTGATAACTGTAGCTCTGACCAAGTCATGTCTTTAAGTGTTGATAACTAGCTCTGACCAAGAGTGTTGATAACTAGCTCTGACCAAGAGTGTTGATAACTAGCTCTGACCAAGAGTGTTGATAACTAGCCCTGACCAAGTGTGTTGATAACTAGCTCTGACCAAGAGTGTTGTTAACTAGCTCTGACCAAGGCATGTCCTTTAAGTGTTGATAACTAGCTCTGACCAAGAGTGTTGATAACTATCTCTGACTGAGTCATGTCTTATAGTGTTGATAACTAGCTCTGACTGTCATGTCTTATAGTGTTGATAACTAGCTCTGACTGAGTCATGTCTTATAGTGTTGATAACTAGTGCTGACTGAGTCATGTCTTATAGTGTTGATAACTAGCTCTGACCAAGTCATGTCTTAAAAGGTTGATAACTAGTGCTGACTGAGTCATGTCTTATAGTGTTGATAACTAGCTCTGACCAAGTCATGTCTTAAAAGGTTGATAACTAGCTCTGGCCAATAGTGTTGATAACTAGCTCTGACTGAGTCATATCCTTAAAGTGTTGATAACTAGCTCTGACAGAGTCATGTCTTATAGTGTTGATAACTAGCTCTGACCAAGAGTGTTGATAACTAGCTCTGACCAAGTCATGTCTTAAAAGGTTGATAACTAGCCCTGACTGAGTCATGTCTTAAAAGGTTGATAACTAGCTCTGGCCAATAGTGTTGATAACTAGCTCTGACTGAGTCATGTCCTTAAAGTGTTGATAACTAGCTCTGACCAAGAGTGTTGATAACTAGCTCTGACTGAGTCATGTCTTTAAGTGTTGATAACTAGCTCTGACTGAGTCATGTCTTAGTGTTGATAACTAGCTCTGACCAAGAGTGTTGATAACTAGCCCTGACTGAGTCATGTCTTATAGTGTTGATAACTAGTGCTGACTGAGTCATGTCTTAGTGTTGATAACTAGCTCTGACCAAGAGTGTTGACAACTAGCTCTGACCAAGAGTGTTGATAACTAGCTCTGACCAAGAGTGTTGATAACTAGCTCTGACCAAGAGTGTTGATAACTAGCTCTGACCAAGAGTGTTGATAACTAGCTCTGACCAAGTGTGTTGATAACTAGCTCTGACCAAGTGTGTTAACTAGCTCTGACCAAGTGTGTTGATAACTAGCTCTGACCAAGTGTGTTGATAACTAGCTCTGACCAAGTCATGTCTTTAAGTGTTGATAACTAGCTCTAAGCAAGAGTGTTGATAACTAGCTCTGACTGAGTCATGTCTTTAAGTGTTGATAACTAGCTCTGAGCAAGAGTGTTGATAACTAGCTCTGACTGAGTCATGTCTTAAAACCTCTCTGGGAGGTAGCGTCCCACCTGGCCAAAAGCCAGGGAAAATGCAGAGCGCCAAATTCAAAGAAATTACTATAAAAATCTAACTTTCATGAAATCACACATGTAAGATACCAAATTTAAGCTTCACTTGTTGTGAATCCAGCCAACATGTCAGATTTCAAAAAGGCTTTTTGGCGAAAGCAAACGATGCTATTATAGCACCTCTGTAAACAAAAGAGAGAAAACATATTTCATTTCTGCAAGAGAGACACAAAACGCAGAAATAAAAATATAAATCATGCATTACCTTTGACAAGCTTCTTCTGTTATATGTCCCATAAACAAATGGTCCTTTTGTTCGACTAATTCCGTCGATATACATGAATATACCCCCCCCCCTAAATACACTATTCAAAAAAATAAAGGGAACACTTAAACAACACAATGTAACTCCAAGTCAATCACACTTCTCTGAAATCAAACTGTCCACTTTGGAAGCAACACTGTTTGACAATACATTTCACATGCTGT
This sequence comes from Oncorhynchus mykiss, assembly GCF_013265735.2. NCBI lineage: Eukaryota > Metazoa > Chordata > Actinopteri > Salmoniformes > Salmonidae > Oncorhynchus > Oncorhynchus mykiss. Next base: position 1,365,140 of record NC_048573.1, on the reverse strand, counting down.
TGTGCAAATGGAATAGACAACAGGTGGAAATTATAAGCAATTAGCAAGACACCCCCAATAAAGGAGTGGTTCTGCAGGTGGGGACCACAAACCACTTCTTAGTTCCTATGCTTCCTGGCTGATGTTTTGGTCACTTTTGAATGCTGGTGGTGCTTTCACACTAGTGGTAGCATGAGACGGAGTCTACAACCCACACAAGTGGCTCAGGTAGTGCTGCTCATCCAGGATGGCACATCAATGCGAGCTGTGGCAAGAAGGTTTGCTGTGGCAAGAAGGTTTGCTGTGTCTGTCAGCGTAGTGTCCAGAGCATGGAGGCGCTACCAGGAGACAGGCCAGTACATCAGGAGACGTGGAGGAGGCCGTAGGAGAGCAACAACCAAGCAGCAGGACCACTACCTCCGCTTTTGTGCAAGGAGGAGCAGGAGGAGCACTGTCAGAGCCCTGCAAAATGACCTCCAGCAGGCCACAAATGTGCATGTGTCTGCTCAAACGGTCAGAAACAGACTCCATGAGGGTGGTATGAGGGCCCGACGTCCACAGGTGGGGTTTGTGCTTACAGCCCAACACCGTGCAGAACGTTTTTCATTTGCCAGAGAACACCAAGATTGGCAAATTCGCCACTGGTGCCCTGTGCTCTTCACAGATGAAAGCAGGTTCACACTGAGCACATGAGACAGACGTGACAGTCTGGAGACGCCGTGGAGAACGTTCTGCTGCCTGCAACATCCTCCAGCATGACCGGTTTGGCGGTGGGTCAGTCATGGTGTGGGGTGGCATTTCTTTGGGGGACCGCACAACCCTCCATGTGCTCGCCAGAGGTAGCCTGACTGCCATTAGGTACCGAGATGAGATCCTCAGACCCCTTGTGAGACCATATGCTGGTGCGGTTGGCCCTGGGTTCCTCCTAATACAAGACAATGCTAGACCTCATGTGGCTGGAGTGTGTCAGCAGTTCCTGCAAGAGGAAGGCATTGATGCTATGGACTGGCCCGCCCGTTCCCCAGACCTGAATCCAATTGAGCACATCTGGGACATCATGTCTCGCTCCATCCACCAACGCCACGTTGCACCACAGACTGTCCAGGAGTTGGCTCAGGAGACCATCCGCCACCTCATCAGGAGCATGCCCAGGCGTTTTAGGGAGGTCAAACAGGCACGTGGAGGCCACACACACTATTGAGCCTCATTTTGACTTGTTTTAAGGACATTACATCAAAGTTGGATCAGCCTGTAGTGTGGTTTTCCACTTTAATTTTGAGTGTGACTTCAATTCCAGACCTCCATGGGTTGATAAATTTAATTTCCATTGATCATTTTTGTGTGATTTTGTTGTCAGCACATTCAACTATGTAAAAACAACAACTATTTAATAAGAATATTTCATTCATTCTGATCTAGGATGTGTTATTTTAGTGTTCCCTTTATTTTTTTGAGCAGTGTATATTTCGATTCATGAATCCATTTGTGTTATTTCATAGTTTTTATTTCTCCACTACTATTCTACAATGTAGAAAATAGTAAGAGTAAAGAAAAACCCTTGAATGGGTAGATGTGTCCAAGCATTTCTGTTAGCTAAAAACAGAGTCCCATCTGCCCTGAATGACGGGTCGCACTGTTGTTGTCACATTTATTTCATGATTCACATTTGTTCTAGAACATTTGGCATGAAGTTAATGTCCATATCAGAACACTAGACCGAGCTAGTGTTCTGATATCGCGAGATGACGTAAAGTTAATGTCCGTATCAGAACACTAGATGGAGTTAGATATCGCGAGATGACATGAAGTTAATGTCCATATCAGAGCACTAGATGGATCTAGATATCGCGAGATGATATTCAACTAGAAGTACTGTAAGTGAAAGTGAAAGTAAAGTGTGAAACTCCACCTCCCTTTTCCTCCGTTATTTCTGTAACAGACGTCGTGTTACATTCTGTTCGTTGCCAAATTCGCCTTTCAACTGTTTTGGTTTATTTTTCTAAACTCCTAATAGTTTTATTGACCAGTTACAAACAGCTTTACCTTGGAGTCAGACTGGTTTTGTTCGTGAAATGAAGACCTTTCCGACCTCGGCGGTCTGGTGTTTTGGGATTCTGTTCATCAGTGTTTCATTGATAACGACAGGTAGGACACAACATTATTCCTTCATTATTTAGCCTGTAGGATATTTTATTATCTGAACATAATATTAACAAGAAAGAAACGGGGAGAATTCAAGTGCAGGATCATAACCGAGTGCAGGAATTGTAGATCTTTTCGTCTTTTCGTCTGATCAGACGGGGTAGTTTGGGTGTGGTGCTGTAGGGTAGAAACACTGTTTTCACGATACTTCGATACAACAGTGACTTTTTCGTAGCAGGTTAGGAGAATTTACGATGTAGGTTAGGATAATTAGTTAAGTTTAGGTAAAGTGTTAGCGAAAATGCTCTCCTAACTTGTTACGAAAATCGTAGCTGTATCGACGTGGCGATACATAAAGTAGAGGATGTTAAATTGTTGGGCTAAAGGAAGTGTAGCCATGTTTATGACTAGAAAGAGGAGACGTTTTACACCGAAGATGGAGAGAACACATTACACCGGTTTTAACGTCTCTACCGGTTGCCAACAGAAGTAAAGACGGATTCAGGTTTGATATTCGCCTGTAGTTTTCCTTACTCCACCAACAGCAGTTAGGGACCGTCAACATAGTGACAAATCACATTTTTCTAATTTCAACAGCTCTTTAACCATTACTCCTAAAACTTTCAAAACTGGTTCAAGCTAACGCGATGGCATAGACACACAATGCAAACACTTTTTGTCGATTTACATGTCGCACAATTTTAAATTATTTATATTTTTTAATTTCAATAGCTCCCTGGTCATGTGACCTAGTGCCTTCAAACAAGTTTCAGAATGTCCACTCAGTGGGCCTACACATTGCACACCCTTTAGTTTGTCCATTTTCATCTACACAATTTCACATTTTCAATGTTTTTCAATGTTTCTAAATTCAATAGCACCTTGGTAATGTGACCTACTGACCTCAAACAAGGTTCAGAATGTCTACTGACTACCCTTCTATATTGCACACCCTATATTGCCACCCAGGAGGCCCATAATCACCCCTTTCAATCATTTGCTTGCCCTTGTTTGAAGTCAGTAGGTCACATGACCAAGGAGCTATTGAAATGTCAAAGTATGTCAAATTTGTGTGAGATTAAAATCGTAGCTTGCATCAGCAGGCTCTGTCGCAGCCGGCCGTGACCGCGAGGCTCATGGGGCGGTGCACAATTGGGCCAGTGTCGTCCATGTTAGGGCCGACTGGGATATCTCATCTTGCCCTTGCGACTCCTGTGTTTCCTCTGACACATATAGTTTAACACCATCTAGTCAGAATACAGGAAGGTTATATAGTTTAACTCCATCTAGTCAGAATACAGGAAGGTTATATAGTTTACCTCCAGCTAGTCAGAATACAGGAAGGTTATATAGTTTACCTCCATCTAGTCAGAATACAGGAAGGTCTATAGTTTAACTCCATCTGATCTAGTCAGAATACAGGAAGGTTATATAGTTTAACACCATCTGATCTAGTCAGAATACAGGAAGGTTATATAGTTTAACTCCATCTGATCTAGTCAGAATACAGGAAGGTTATATAGTTTAACTCCATCTAGTCAGAATACAGGAAGGTTATATAGTTTAACTCCATCTGATCTAGTCAGAATACAGGAATGTTATATAGTTTAACACCATCTAGTCAGAATACAGGCAGGTTATATAGTTTACCACCATCTGATCTAGTCAGAATACAGGAAGGTTATATAGTTTACCACCATCTGATCTAGTCAGAATACAGGAAGGTTTAAATAGTTTACCTCCATCTGATCTAGTCAGAATACAGGAAGGTTATATAGTTTAACTCCATCTGATCTAGTCAGAATACAGGAAGGTTATATAGTTTAACACCATCTGATCTAGTCAGAATACAGGAAGGTTATATAGTTTACCACCATCTGATCTAGTCCGAATACAGGAAGGTTATATATTTTAACTCCATCTGATCTAGTCAGAATACAGGAAGGTTATATAGTTTAACTCCATCTAATCAGAATACAGGAAGGTTATATAGTTTACCTCCATCTGATCTAGTCAGAATACAGGAAGGTTATATAGTTTACCACCATCTGATCTAGTCAGAATACAGGAAGGTTATATAGTTTAACACCATCTAGACAGAATACAGGAAGGTTATATCGTTTAACACCATCTGATCTAGTCAGAATACAGGAAGGTTATATAGTTTAACTACATCTGATCTAGTCGGAATACAGGAAGGTTATATAGTTTACCACCATCTGATCTAGTCAGAATACAGGAAGGTTATATAGTTTAACACCATCTGATCTAGGCAGAATACAGGAAGGTTATATAGTTTAACACCATCTGATCTAGTCAGAATACAGGAAGGTTATATAGTTTAACTCCATCTAGTCAGAATACAGGAAGGTTATATAGTTTAACTCCATCTGATCTAGTCAGAATACAGGAAGGTTATATAGTTTACCTCCATCTAGTCAGAATACAGGAAGGTTATATAGTTTACCACCATCTGATCTAGTCAGAATACAGGAAGGTTATATAGTTTAACTCCATCTAGTCAGAATACAGGAAGGTTATATAGTTTACCACCATCTAGTCAGGATACAGGAAGGTTATATAGTTTAACTCCATCTGATCTAGTCAGAATACAGGAAGGTTATATAGTTTACCTCCATCTAGTCAGAATACAGGAAGGTTATATGGTTTACCATCTGATCTAGTCAGAATACAGGAAGGTTATATAGTTTACCTCCATCTAGTCAGAATACAGGAAGGTTATATAGTTTACCACCATCTAGTCAGAATACAGGAAGGTTATATAGTTTAACTCCATCTAGTCAGAATATAGGAAGGTTATATAGTTTAACTCCATCTAGTCAGAATACAGGAAGGTTATATAGTTTACCTCCATCTGATCTAATCAGAATACAGGAAGGTTATATAGTTTAACTCCATCTAGTCAGAATACAGGAAGGTTATATAGTTTACCACCATCTAGTCAGAATACAGGAAGGTTATATAGTTTAACTCCATCTGATCTAGTCAGAATACAGGAAGGTTATATAGTTTACCTCCATCTAGTCAGAATACAGGAGGGTTATATGGTTTACCATCTGATCTAGTCAGAATACATGAAGGTTATATAGTTTACCTCCATCTAGTCAGAATACAGGAAGGTTATATAGTTTTACTCCATCTAGTCAGAATACAGGAAGGTTATATAGTTTACCACCATCTAGTCAGAATACAGGAAGGTTATATAGTTTAACTCCATCTGATTTAGTCAGAATACAGGAAGGTTATATAGTTTACTTCCATCTAGCCAGAATACAGGAAGGTTATATAGTTTAACTCCATCTAGTCAGAATACAGGAAGGTTATATAGTTTTACTCCATCTAGTCAGAATACAGGAAGGTTATATAGTTTACCACCATCTAGTCAGAATACAGGAAGGTTATATAGTTTAACTCCATCTGATTTAGTCAGAATACAGGAAGGTTATATAGTTTACTTCCATCTAGTCAGAATACAGGAAGGTTATATGGTTTACCATCTGATCTAGTCAGAATACAGGAAGGTTATATAGTTTACCTCCATCTAGTCAGAAAACAGGAAGGTTATATAGTTTACCACCATCTGATCTAGTCAGAATACAGGAAGGTTATATAGTTTACCTCCATCTAGTCAGAATACAGGAAGGTTATATGGTTTACCATCTGATCTAGTCAGAATACAGGAAGGTTATATAGTTTACCTCCATCTAGTCAGAATACAGGAAGGTTATATAGTTTACCACCATCTGATCTAGTCAGAATACAGGAAGGTTATATAGTTTAACTCCATCTAGTCAGAATACAGGAAGGTTATTTAGTTTACCTCCATCTGATCTAGTCAGAATACAGGAAGGTTATATAGTTTACCTCCATCTGATCTAGTCAGAATACAGGAAGGTTATATAGTTTAACTCCATCTAGTCAGAATACGGGAAGGTTATATAGTTTACCACCATCTAGTCAGAATACAGGAAGGTTATATAGTTTAACTCCATCTGATCTAGTCAGAATACAGGAAGGTTATATAGTTTACCTCCATCTAGTCAGAATACAGGAAGGTTATACAGTTTAACTCCATCTGATCTAGTCAGAATACAGGAAGGTTATATAGTTTACCTCCATCTAGTCAGAATACAGGAAGGTTATATAGTTTACCACCATCTGATCTAGTCAGAATACAGGAAGGTTATATAGTTTACCTCCATCTAGTCAGAATACAGGAAGGTTATATAGTTTACCACCATCTAGTCAGGATACAGGAAGGTTATATAGTTTAACTCCATCTGATCTAGTCAGAATACAGGAAGGTTATATAGTTTAACTCCATCTAGTCAGAATACAGGAAGGTTATATAGTTTACCTCCATCTAGTCAGAATACAGGAAGGTTATATAGTTTACCACCATCTAGTCAGGATACAGGAAGGTTATATAGTTTAACTCCATCTGATCTAGTCAGAATACAGGAAGGTTATATAGTTTACCTCCATCTAGTCAGAATACAGGAAGGTTATATGGTTTACCATCTGATCTAGTCAGAATACAGGAAGGTTATATAGTTTTACTCCATCTAGTCAGAATACAGGAAGGTTATATAGTTTACCACCATCTAGTCAGAATACAGGAAGGTTATATAGTTTAACTCCATCTGATCTAGTCAGAATACAGGAAGGTTATATAGTTTACCTCCATCTAGTCAGAATACAGGAAGGTTATATGGTTTACCATCTGATCTAGTCAGAATACAGGAAGGTTATATAGTTTACCTCCATCTAGTCAGAATACAGGAAGGTTATATAGTTTACCACCATCTGATCTAGTCAGAATACAGGAAGGTTATATAGTTTAACTCCATCTAGTCAGAATACAGGAAGGTTATATAGTTTACCTCCATCTAGTCAGAATACAGGAAGGTTATATAGTTTACCACCATCTAGTCAGGATACAGGAAGGTTATATAGTTTAACTCCATCTGATCTAGTCAGAATACAGGAAGGTTATATAGTTTACCACCATCTAGTCAGGATACAGGAAGGTTATATAGTTTAACTCCATCTGATCTAGTCAGAATACAGGAAGGTTATATAGTTTAACTCCATCTAGTCAGACTACAGGAAGGTTATATAGTTTACCTCCATCTAGTCAGAATACAGGAAGGTTATATAGTTTACCACCATCTAGTCAGGTTACAGGAAGGTTATATAGTTTAACTCCATCTGATCTAGTCAGAATACAGGAAGGTTATATAGTTTACCTCCATCTAGTCAGAATACAGGAAGGTTATATGGTTTACCATCTGATCTAGTCAGAATACAGGAAGGTTATATAGTTTACCTCCATCTAGTCAGAATACAGGAAGGTTATATAGTTTACCACCATCTAGTCAGAATACAGGAAGGTTATATAGTTTAACTCAATCTAGTCAGAATACAGGAAGGTTATATAGTTTAACTCCATCTAGTCAGAATATAGGAAGGTTATATAGCTTAACTCCATCTAGTCAGAATACAGGAAGGTTATATAGTTTACCTCCATCTAATCAGAATACAGGAAGGTTATATAGTTTAACTCCATCTAGTCAGAATACAGGAAGGTTATATAGTTTACCACCATCTAGTCAGAATACAGGAAGGTTATATAGTTTACCTCCATCTAGTCAGAATACAGGAAGGTTATATGGTTTACCATCTGATCTAGTCATAATACAGGAAGGTTATATAGTTTAACTCCATCTAGTCAGAATACAGGAAGGTTACATAGTTTTACTCCATCTAGTCAGAATACAGGAAGGTTATATAGTTTACCACCATCTAGTCAGAATACAGGAATGTTATATAGTTTAACTCCATCTGATCTAGTCAGAATACAGGAAGGTTATATAGTTTACCTCCATCTAGTCAGAATACAGGAGGGTTATATGGTTTACCATCTGATCTAGTCAGAATACAGGAAGGTTATATAGTTTACCTCCATCTAGTCAGAATACAGGAAGGTTATATGGTTTACCATCTGATCTAGTCATAATACAGGAAGGTTATATAGTTTAACTCCATCTAGTCAGAATACAGGAAGGTTACATAGTTTTACTCCATCTAGTCAGAATACAGGAAGGTTATATAGTTTACCACCATCTAGTCAGAATACAGGAATGTTATATAGTTTAACTCCATCTGATCTAGTCAGAATACAGGAAGGTTATATAGTTTACCTCCATCTAGTCAGAATACAGGAAGGTTATATGGTTTACCATCTGATCTAGTCAGAATACAGGAAGGTTATATAGTTTACCTCTATCTAGTCAGAATACAGGAAGGTTATATAGTTTACCACCATCTAGTCAGAATACAGGAAGGTTATATAGTTTACCTCCATCTGATCTAGTCAGAATACAGGAAGGTTATATAGTTTACCTCCATCTAGTCAGAATACAGGAAGGTTATATGGTTTACCATCTGATCTAGTCAGAATACAGGAAGGTTATATAGTTTAACTCCATCTAGTCAGAATACAGGAAGGTTATATAGTTTAACTCCATCTAGTCAGAATACAGGAAGGTTATATAGTTTACCTCCATCTGATCTAGTCAGAATACAGGAAGGTTACATAGTTTACCTCCATCTGATCTAGTCAGAATACAGGAAGGTTATATAGTTTAACTCCATCTAGTCAGAATACAGGAAGGTTATATAGTTTACCACCATCTAGTCAGAATACAGGAAGGTTATATAGTTTAACTCCATCTGATCTAGTCAGAATACAGGAAGGTTATATAGTTTACCTCCATCTAGTCAGAATACAGGAAGGTTATATGGTTTACCATCTGATCTAGTCAGAATACAGGAAGGTTATATAGTTTACCTCCATCTAGTCAGAATACAGGAAGGTTATATAGTTTACCACCATCTGATCTAGTCAGAATACAGGAAGGTTATATAGTTTAACTCCATCTAGTCAGAATACAGGAAGGTTATATAGTTTAACTCCATCTAGTCAGAATACAGGAAGGTTATATAGTTTACCTCCATATGATCTATTCAGAATACAGGAAGGTTATATAGTTTAACTCCATCTAGTCAGAATACAGGAAGGTTATATAGTTTACCACCATCTAGTCAGAATACAGGAAGGTTATGTAGTTTAACTCCATCTGATCTAGTCAGACTACAGGAAGGTTATATAGTTTACCTCCATCTAGTCAGAATACAGGAAGGTTATATGGTTTACCATCTGATCTAGTCAGAATACAGGAAGGTTATATAGTTTACCTCCATCTAGTCAGAATACAGGAAGGTTATATAGTTTACCACCATCTGATCTAGTCAGAATACAGGAAGGTTATATAGTTTAACTCCATCTAGTCAGAATACAGGAAGGTTATATAGTTTTACTCCATCTAGTCAGAATACAGGAAGGTTATATAGTTTAACTCCATCTAGTCAGAATACAGGAAGGTTATATAGTTTACCTCCATCTAGTCAGAATACAGGAAGGTTATATGGTTTACCATCTGATCTAGTCAGAATACAGTAAGGTTATATAGTTTACCTCCATCTAGTCAGAATACAGGAAGGTTATATAGTTTACCACCATCTAGTCAGAATACAGGAAGGTTATATAGTTTAATTCCATCTAGTCAGAATATAGGAAGGTTATATAGTTTAACTCCATCAGATCTAATAAGAATACAGGAAGGTTATATAGTTTACCTCCATCTGATGTAGTCAGAATACATGAAGGTTATATAGTTTAACTCCATCTAGTCATAATACAGGAAGGTTATATAGTTTAACTCCATCTAGTCAGAATACAGGAAGGTTATATAGTTTAACTCCATCTAGTCAGAATACAGGAAGGTTATATAGTTTAACTCCATCAGATCTAGTAAGAATACAGGAAGGTTATATAGTTTACCTCCATCTGATCTAGTCAGAATACAGGAAGGTTATATAGTTTAACTCCATCTAGTCAGAATACAGGAAGGTTATATAGTTTACCTCCATCTGATCTAGTCAGAATACAGGAAGGTTATATAGTTTACCTCCATCTGATCTAGTCAGAATACAGGAAGGTTATATAGTTTAACTCCATCTAGTCAGAATACAGGAAGGTTATATAGTTTACCACCATCTAGTCAGAATACAGGAAGGTTATATAGTTTAACTCCATTTGATCTAGTCAGAATACAGGAAGGTTATATAGTTTACCTCCATCTAGTCAGAATACAGGAAGGTTATATGGTTTACCATCTGATCTAGTCAGAATACAGGAAGGTTATATAGTTTAACTCCATCTAGTCAGAATACAGGAAGGTTATATAGTTTAACTCCATCTAGTCAGAATACAGGAAGGTTATATAGTTTACCTCCATCTGATCTAGTCAGAATACAGGAAGGTTATATAGTTTACCTCCATCTGATCTAGTCAGAATACAGGAAGGTTATATAGTTTAACTCCATCTAGTCAGAATACAGGAAGGTTATATAGTTTACCACCATCTAGTCAGAATACAGGAAGGTTATATAGTTTAACTCCATCTGATCTAGTCAGAATACAGGAAGGTTATATAGTTTAACTCCATCTAGTCAGAATACAGGAAGGTTATATAGTTTACCTCCATCTAGTCAGAATACAGGAAGGTTATATGGTTTACCATCTGATCTAGTCAGAATACAGGAAGGTTATATAGTTTAACTCCATCTAGTCAGAATACAGGAAGGTTATATAGTTTAACTCCATCTAGTCAGAATACAGGAAGGTTATATAGTTTACCTCCATCTGATCTAGTCAGAATACAGGAAGGTTATATAGTTTACCTCCATCTGATCTAGTCAGAATACAGGAAGGTTATATAGTTTAACTCCATCTAGTCAGAATACAGGAAGGTTATATAGTTTACCACCATCTAGTCAGAATACAGGAAGGTTATATAGTTTAACTCCATCTGATCTAGTCAGAATACAGGAAGGTTATATAGTTTACCTCCATCTAGTCAGAATACAGGAAGGTTATATGGTTTACCATCTGATCTAGTCAGAATACAGGAAGGTTATATAGTTTACCTCCATCTAGTCAGAATACAGGAAGGTTATATAGTTTACCACCATCTGATCTAGTCAGAATACAGGAAGGTTATATAGTTTAACTCCATCTAGTCAGAATACAGGAAGGTTATATAGTTTAACTCCATCTAGTCAGAATACAGGAAGGTTATATAGTTTACCTCCATATGATCTATTCAGAATACAGGAAGGTTATATAGTTTAACTCCATCTAGTCAGAATACAGGAAGGTTATATAGTTTACCACCATCTAGTCAGAATACAGGAAGGTTATATAGTTTAACTCCATCTGATCTAGTCAGAATACAGGAAGGTTATATAGTTTACCTCCATCTAGTCAGAATACAGGAAGGTTATATGGTTTACCATCTGATCTAGTCAGAATACAGGAAGGTTATATAGTTTACCTCCATCTAGTCAGAATACAGGAAGGTTATATAGTTTACCACCATCTGATCTAGTCAGAATACAGGAAGGTTATATAGTTTAACTCCATCTAGTCAGAATACAGGAAGGTTATATAGTTTTACTCCATCTAGTCAGAATACAGGAAGGTTATATAGTTTAACTCCATCTAGTCAGAATACAGGAAGGTTATATAGTTTAACTCCATCTGATCTAGTCAGAATACAGGAAGGTTATATAGTTTACCTCCATCTAGTCAGAATACAGGAAGGTTATATGGTTTACCATCTGATCTAGTCAGAATACAGTAAGGTTATATAGTTTACCTCCATCTAGTCAGAATACAGGAAGGTTATATAGTTTACCACCATCTAGTCAGAATACAGGAAGGTTATATAGTTTAATTCCATCTAGTCAGAATATAGGAAGGTTATATAGTTTAACTCCATCTAGTCAGAATACAGGAAGGTTATATAGTTTAACTCCATCAGATCTAGTAAGAATACAGGAAGGTTATATAGTTTACCTCCATCTGATGTAGTCAGAATACAGGAAGGTTATATAGTTTAACTCCATCTAGTCATAATACAGGAAGGTTATATAGTTTAACTCCATCTAGTCAGAATACAGGAAGGTTATATAGTTTAACTCCATCTAGTCAGAATACAGGAAGGTTATATAGTTTAACTCCATCAGATCTAGTAAGAATACAGGAAGGTTATATAGTTTACCTCCATCTGATCTAGTCAGAATACAGGAAGGTTATATAGTTTAACTCCATCTAGTCAGAATACAGGAAGGTTATATAGTTTACCTCCATCTGATCTAGTCAGAATACAGGAAGGTTATATAGTTTACCTCCATCTGATCTAGTCAGAATACAGGAAGGTTATATAGTTTAACTCCATCTAGTCAGAATACAGGAAGGTTATATAGTTTACCACCATCTAGTCAGAATACAGGAAGGTTATATAGTTTAACTCCATTTGATCTAGTCAGAATACAGGAAGGTTATATAGTTTACCTCCATCTAGTCAGAATACAGGAAGGTTATATGGTTTACCATCTGATCTAGTCAGAATACAGGAATGTTATATAGTTTACCTCCACCTAGTCAGAATACAGGAAGGTTATATAGTTTACCACCATCTGATCTAGTCAGAATACAGGAAGGTTATATAGTTTAACTCCATCTAGTCAGAATACAGGAAGGTTATATAGTTTTACTCCATCTAGTCAGAATACAGGAAGGTTATATAGTTTACCACCATCTAGTCAGAATACAGGAAGGTTATATAGTTTAACTCCATCTGATCTAGTCAGAATACAGGAAGGTTATATAGTTTACCTCCATCTAGTCAGAATACAGGAAGGTTATATGGTTTACCATCTGATCTAGTCAGAATCCAGGAACGTTATATAGTTTACCTCCATCTGATCTAGTCAGAATACAGGAAGGTTATATAGTTTAACTCCATCTAGTCAGAATACAGGAAGGTTATATAGTTTACCACCATCTAGTCAGAATACAGGAAGGTTATATAGTTTAACTCCATCTGATCTAGTCAGAATACAGGAAGGTTATATAGTTTACCTCCATCTAGTCAGAATACAGGAAGGTTATATGGTTTACCATCTGATCTAGTCAGAATACAGGAAGGTTATATAGTTTACCTCCATCTAGTCAGAATACAGGAAGGTTATATAGTTTACCACCATCTGATCTAGTCAGAATACAGGAAGGTTATATAGTTTAACTCCATCTAGTCAGAATACAGGAAGGTTATATAGTTTACCTCCATCTGATCTAGTCAGAATACAGGAAGGTTATATAGTTTACCTCCATATGATCTAGTCAGAATACAGGAAGGTTATATAGTTTAACTCCATCTAGTCAGAATACAGGAAGGTTATATAGTTTACCACCATCTAGTCAGAATACAGGAAGGTTATATAGTTTAACTCCATCTGATCTAGTCAGAATACAGGAATGTTATATAGTTTACCTCCACCTAGTCAGAATACAGGAAGGTTATATAGTTTACCACCATCTGATCTAGTCAGAATACAGGAAGGTTATATAGTTTAACTCCATCTAGTCAGAATACAGGAAGGTTATATAGTTTTACTCCATCTAGTCAGAATATAGGAAGGTTATATAGTTTAACTCCATCAGATCTAATAAGAATACAGGAAGGTTATATAGTTTACCTCCATCTGATGTAGTCAGAATACAGGAAGGTTATATAGTTTAACTCCATCTAGTCATAATACAGGAAGGTTATATAGTTTAACTCCATCTAGTCAGAATACAGGAAGGTTATATAGTTTAACTCCATCTAGTCAGAATACAGGAAGGTTATATAGTTTAACTCCATCAGATCTAGTAAGAATACAGGAAGGTTATATAGTTTACCTCCATCTGATCTAGTCAGAATACAGGAAGGTTATATAGTTTAACTCCATCTAGTCAGAATACAGGAAGGTTATATAGTTTACCTCCATCTGATCTAGTCAGAATACAGGAAGGTTATATAGTTTACCTCCATCTGATCTAGTCAGAATACAGGAAGGTTATATAGTTTAACTCCATCTAGTCAGAATACAGGAAGGTTATATAGTTTACCACCATCTAGTCAGAATACAGGAAGGTTATATAGTTTAACTCCATTTGATCTAGTCAGAATACAGGAAGGTTATATAGTTTACCTCCATCTAGTCAGAATACAGGAAGGTTATATGGTTTACCATCTGATCTAGTCAGAATACAGGAATGTTATATAGTTTACCTCCACCTAGTCAGAATACAGGAAGGTTATATAGTTTACCACCATCTGATCTAGTCAGAATACAGGAAGGTTATATAGTTTAACTCCATCTAGTCAGAATACAGGAAGGTTATATAGTTTTACTCCATCTAGTCAGAATACAGGAAGGTTATATAGTTTACCACCATCTAGTCAGAATACAGGAAGGTTATATAGTTTAACTCCATCTGATCTAGTCAGAATACAGGAAGGTTATATAGTTTACCTCCATCTAGTCAGAATACAGGAAGGTTATATGGTTTACCATCTGATCTAGTCAGAATCCAGGAACGTTATATAGTTTACCTCCATCTGATCTAGTCAGAATACAGGAAGGTTATATAGTTTAACTCCATCTAGTCAGAATACAGGAAGGTTATATAGTTTACCACCATCTAGTCAGAATACAGGAAGGTTATATAGTTTAACTCCATCTGATCTAGTCAGAATACAGGAAGGTTATATAGTTTACCTCCATCTAGTCAGAATACAGGAAGGTTATATGGTTTACCATCTGATCTAGTCAGAATACAGGAAGGTTATATAGTTTACCTCCATCTAGTCAGAATACAGGAAGGTTATATAGTTTACCACCATCTGATCTAGTCAGAATACAGGAAGGTTATATAGTTTAACTCCATCTAGTCAGAATACAGGAAGGTTATATAGTTTAACTCCATCTAGTCAGAATACAGGAAGGTTATATAGTTTACCTCCATCTGATCTAGTCAGAATACAGGAAGGTTATATAGTTTACCTCCATATGATCTAGTCAGAATACAGGAAGGTTATATAGTTTAACTCCATCTAGTCAGAATACAGGAAGGTTATATAGTTTACCACCATCTAGTCAGAATACAGGAAGGTTATATAGTTTAACTCCATCTGATCTAGTCAGAATACAGGAATGTTATATAGTTTACCTCCACCTAGTCAGAATACAGGAAGGTTATATAGTTTACCACCATCTGATCTAGTCAGAATACAGGAAGGTTATATAGTTTAACTCCATCTAGTCAGAATACAGGAAGGTTATATAGTTTTACTCCATCTAGTCAGAATACAGGAAGGTTATATAGTTTACCACCATCTAGTCAGAATACAGGAAGGTTATATAGTTTAACGCTATCTGATCTAGTCAGAATACAGGAAGGTTATATAGTTTACCTCCATCTAGTCAGAATACAGGAAGGTTATATGGTTTACCATCTGATCTAGTCAGAATACAGGAAGGTTATATAGTTTACCTCCATCTAGTCAGAATACAGGAAGGTTATATAGTTTACCACCATCTAGTCAGAATACAGGAAGGTTATATAGTTTAACTCAATCTAGTCAGAATACAGGAAGGTTATATAGTTTAACTCCATCTGATCTAGTCAGAATACAGGAAGGTTATATAGTTTAACTCCATCTAGTCAGAATACAGGAAGGTTACATAGTTTTACTCCATCTAGTCAGAATACAGGAAGGTTATATAGTTTACCACCATCTAGTCAGAATACAGGAATGTTATATAGTTTAACTCCATCTGATCTAGTCAGAATACAGGAAGGTTATATAGTTTACCTCCATCTAGTCAGAATACAGGAAGGTTATAAGGTTTACCATCTGATCTAGTCAGAATACAGGAAGGTTATATAGTTTACCTCCATCTAGTCAGAATACAGGAAGGTTATATAGTTTACCACCATCTAGTCAGAATACAGGAAGGTTATATAGTTTACCTCCATCTGATCTAGTCAGAATACAGGAAGGTTATATAGTTTACCTCCATCTAGTCAGAATACAGGAAGGTTATATGGTTTACCATCTGATCTAGTCAGAATACAGGAAGGTTATATAGTTTAACTCCATCTAGTCAGAATACAGGAAGGTTATATAGTTTAACTCCATCTAGTCAGAATACAGGAAGGTTATATAGTTTACCTCCATCTGATCTAGTCAGAATACAGGAAGGTTATATAGTTTACCTCCATCTGATCTAGTCAGAATACAGGAAGGTTATATAGTTTAACTCCATCTAGTCAGAATACAGGAAGGTTATATAGTTTACCACCATCTAGTCAGAATACAGGAAGGTTATATAGTTTAACTCCATCTGATCTAGTCAGAATACAGGAAGGTTATATAGTTTACCTCCATCTAGTCAGAATACAGGAAGGTTATATGGTTTACCATCTGATCTAGTCAGAATACAGGAAGGTTATATAGTTTACCTCCATATGATCTAGTCAGAATACAGGAAGGTTATATAGTTTAACTCCATCTAGTCAGAATACAGGAAGGTTATATAGTTTACCACCATCTAGTCAGAATACAGGAAGGTTATATAGTTTAACTCCATCTGATCTAGTCAGAATACAGGAAGGTTATATAGTTTACCTCCATTTAGTCAGAATACAGGAAGGTTATATGGTTTACCATCTGATCTAGTCAGAATACAGGAAGGTTATATAGTTTACCTCCATCTAGTCAGAATACAGGAAGGTTATATAGTTTACCACCATCTGATCTAGTCAGAATACAGGAAGGTTATATAGTTTAACTCCATCTAGTCAGAATACAGGAAGGTTATATAGTTTTACTCCATCTAGTCAGAATACAGGAAGGTTATATAGTTTAACTCCATCTAGTCAGAATACAGGAAGGTTATATAGTTTAACTCCATCTGATCTAGTCAGAATACAGGAAGGTTATATAGTTTACCTCCATCTAGTCAGAATACAGGAAGGTTATATGGTTTACCATCTGATCTAGTCAGATTACAGGAAGGTTATATAGTTTACCTCCATCTAGTCAGAATACAGGAAGGTTATATAGTTTAACTCCATCTAGTCAGAATACAGGAAGGTTATATAGTTTAACTCCATCTAGTCAGAATACAGGAAGGTTATATAGTTTACCTCCATCTGATCTAGTCAGAATACAGGAAGGTTATATAGTTTACCTCCATCTGATCTAGTCAGAATACAGGAAGGTTATATAGTTTAACTCCATCTAGTCAGAATACAGGAAGGTTATATAGTTTACCTCCATATGATCTATTCAGAATACAGGAAGGTTATATAGTTTAACTCCATCTAGTCAGAATACAGGAAGGTTATATAGTTTACCACCATCTAGTCAGAATACAGGAAGGTTATATAGTTTAACTCCATCTGATCTAGTCAGAATACAGGAAGGTTATATAGTTTACCTCCATCTAGTCAGAATACAGGAAGGTTATATGGTTTACCATCTGATCTAGTCAGAATACAGGAAGGTTATATAGTTTACCTCCATCTAGTCAGAATACAGGAAGGTTATATAGTTTACCACCATCTGATCTAGTCAGAATACAGGAAGGTTATATAGTTTAACTCCATCTAGTCAGAATACAGGAAGGTTATATAGTTTTACTCCATCTAGTCAGAATACAGGAAGGTTATATAGTTTAACTCCATCTAGTCAGAATACAGGAAGGTTATATAGTTTAACTCCATCTGATCTAGTCAGAATACAGGAAGGTTATATAGTTTACCTCCATCTAGTCAGAATACAGGAAGGTTATATGGTTTACCATCTGATCTAGTCAGAATACAGTAAGGTTATATAGTTTACCTCCATCTAGTCAGAATACAGGAAGGTTATATAGTTTACCACCATCTAGTCAGAATACAGGAAGGTTATATAGTTTAATTCCATCTAGTCAGAATATAGGAAGGTTATATAGTTTAACTCCATCAGATCTAATAAGAATACAGGAAGGTTATATAGTTTACCTCCATCTGATGTAGTCAGAATACAGGAAGGTTATATAGTTTAACTCCATCTAGTCATAATACAGGAAGGTTATATAGTTTAACTCCATCTAGTCAGAATACAGGAAGGTTATATAGTTTAACTCCATCTAGTCAGAATACAGGAAGGTTATATAGTTTAACTCCATCAGATCTAGTAAGAATACAGGAAGGTTATATAGTTTACCTCCATCTGATCTAGTCAGAATACAGGAAGGTTATATAGTTTAACTCCATCTAGTCAGAATACAGGAAGGTTATATAGTTTACCTCCATCTGATCTAGTCAGAATACAGGAAGGTTATATAGTTTACCTCCATCTGATCTAGTCAGAATACAGGAAGGTTATATAGTTTAACTCCATCTAGTCAGAATACAGGAAGGTTATATAGTTTACCACCATCTAGTCAGAATACAGGAAGGTTATATAGTTTAACTCCATTTGATCTAGTCAGAATACAGGAAGGTTATATAGTTTACCTCCATCTAGTCAGAATACAGGAAGGTTATATGGTTTACCATCTGATCTAGTCAGAATACAGGAATGTTATATAGTTTACCTCCACCTAGTCAGAATACAGGAAGGTTATATAGTTTACCACCATCTGATCTAGTCAGAATACAGGAAGGTTATATAGTTTAACTCCATCTAGTCAGAATACAGGAAGGTTATATAGTTTTACTCCATCTAGTCAGAATACAGGAAGGTTATATAGTTTACCACCATCTAGTCAGAATACAGGAAGGTTATATAGTTTAACTCCATCTGATCTAGTCAGAATACAGGAAGGTTATATAGTTTACCTCCATCTAGTCAGAATACAGGAAGGTTATATGGTTTACCATCTGATCTAGTCAGAATCCAGGAACGTTATATAGTTTACCTCCATCTGATCTAGTCAGAATACAGGAAGGTTATATAGTTTAACTCCATCTAGTCAGAATACAGGAAGGTTATATAGTTTACCACCATCTAGTCAGAATACAGGAAGGTTATATAGTTTAACTCCATCTGATCTAGTCAGAATACAGGAAGGTTATATAGTTTACCTCCATCTAGTCAGAATACAGGAAGGTTATATGGTTTACCATCTGATCTAGTCAGAATACAGGAAGGTTATATAGTTTACCTCCATCTAGTCAGAATACAGGAAGGTTATATAGTTTACCACCATCTGATCTAGTCAGAATACAGGAAGGTTATATAGTTTAACTCCATCTAGTCAGAATACAGGAAGGTTATATAGTTTACCTCCATCTGATCTAGTCAGAATACAGGAAGGTTATATAGTTTACCTCCATATGATCTAGTCAGAATACAGGAAGGTTATATAGTTTAACTCCATCTAGTCAGAATACAGGAAGGTTATATAGTTTACCACCATCTAGTCAGAATACAGGAAGGTTATATAGTTTAACTCCATCTGATCTAGTCAGAATACAGGAATGTTATATAGTTTACCTCCACCTAGTCAGAATACAGGAAGGTTATATAGTTTACCACCATCTGATCTAGTCAGAATACAGGAAGGTTATATAGTTTAACTCCATCTAGTCAGAATACAGGAAGGTTATATAGTTTTACTCCATCTAGTCAGAATATAGGAAGGTTATATAGTTTAACTCCATCAGATCTAATAAGAATACAGGAAGGTTATATAGTTTACCTCCATCTGATGTAGTCAGAATACAGGAAGGTTATATAGTTTAACTCCATCTAGTCATAATACAGGAAGGTTATATAGTTTAACTCCATCTAGTCAGAATACAGGAAGGTTATATAGTTTAACTCCATCTAGTCAGAATACAGGAAGGTTATATAGTTTAACTCCTTCAGATCTAGTAAGAATACAGGAAGGTTATATAGTTTACCTCCATCTGATCTAGTCAGAATACAGGAAGGTTATATAGTTTAACTCCATCTAGTCAGAATACAGGAAGGTTATATAGTTTACCTCCATCTGATCTAGTCAGAATACAGGAAGGTTATATAGTTTACCTCCATCTGATCTAGTCAGAATACAGGAAGGTTATATAGTTTAACTCCATCTAGTCAGAATACAGGAAGGTTATATAGTTTACCACCATCTAGTCAGAATACAGGAAGGTTATATAGTTTAACTCCATTTGATCTAGTCAGAATACAGGAAGGTTATATAGTTTACCTCCATCTAGTCAGAATACAGGAAGGTTATATGGTTTACCATCTGATCTAGTCAGAATACAGGAATGTTATATAGTTTACCTCCACCTAGTCAGAATACAGGAAGGTTATATAGTTTACCACCATCTGATCTAGTCAGAATACAGGAAGGTTATATAGTTTAACTCCATCTAGTCAGAATACAGGAAGGTTATATAGTTTTACTCCATCTAGTCAGAATACAGGAAGGTTATATAGTTTACCACCATCTAGTCAGAATACAGGAAGGTTATATAGTTTAACTCCATCTGATCTAGTCAGAATACAGGAAGGTTATATAGTTTACCTCCATCTAGTCAGAATACAGGAAGGTTATATGGTTTACCATCTGATCTAGTCAGAATCCAGGAACGTTATATAGTTTACCTCCATCTGATCTAGTCAGAATACAGGAAGGTTATATAGTTTAACTCCATCTAGTCAGAATACAGGAAGGTTATATAGTTTACCACCATCTAGTCAGAATACAGGAAGGTTATATAGTTTAACTCCATCTGATCTAGTCAGAATACAGGAAAGTTATATAGTTTACCTCCATCTAGTCAGAATACAGGAAGGTTATATGGTTTACCATCTGATCTAGTCAGAATACAGGAAGGTTATATAGTTTACCTCCATCTAGTCAGAATACAGGAAGGTTATATAGTTTACCACCATCTGATCTAGTCAGAATACAGGAAGGTTATATAGTTTAACTCCATCTAGTCAGAATACAGGAAGGTTATATAGTTTAACTCCATCTAGTCAGAATACAGGAAGGTTATATAGTTTACCTCCATCTGATCTAGTCAGAATACAGGAAGGTTATATAGTTTACCTCCATATGATCTAGTCAGAATACAGGAAGGTTATATAGTTTAACTCCATCTAGTCAGAATACAGGAAGGTTATATAGTTTACCACCATCTAGTCAGAATACAGGAAGGTTATATAGTTTAACTCCATCTGATCTAGTCAGAATACAGGAATGTTATATAGTTTACCTCCACCTAGTCAGAATACAGGAAGGTTATATAGTTTACCACCATCTGATCTAGTCAGAATACAGGAAGGTTATATAGTTTAACTCCATCTAGTCAGAATACAGGAAGGTTATATAGTTTTACTCCATCTAGTCAGAATACAGGAAGGTTATATAGTTTACCACCATCTAGTCAGAATACAGGAAGGTTATATAGTTTAACGCTATCTGATCTAGTCAGAATACAGGAAGGTTATATAGTTTACCTCCATCTAGTCAGAATACAGGAAGGTTATATGGTTTACCATCTGATCTAGTCAGAATACAGGAAGGTTATATAGTTTACCTCCATCTAGTCAGAATACAGGAAGGTTATATAGTTTACCACCATCTAGTCAGAATACAGGAAGGTTATATAGTTTAACTCAATCTAGTCAGAATACAGGAAGGTTATATAGTTTAACTCCATCTGATCTAGTCAGAATACAGGAAGGTTATATAGTTTAACTCCATCTAGTCAGAATACAGGAAGGTTACATAGTTTTACTCCATCTAGTCAGAATACAGGAAGGTTATATAGTTTACCACCATCTAGTCAGAATACAGGAATGTTATATAGTTTAACTCCATCTGATCTAGTCAGAATACAGGAAGGTTATATAGTTTACCTCCATCTAGTCAGAATACAGGAAGGTTATAAGGTTTACCATCTGATCTAGTCAGAATACAGGAAGGTTATATAGTTTACCTCCATCTAGTCAGAATACAGGAAGGTTATATAGTTTACCACCATCTAGTCAGAATACAGGAAGGTTATATAGTTTACCTCCATCTGATCTAGTCAGAATACAGGAAGGTTATATAGTTTACCTCCATCTAGTCAGAATACAGGAAGGTTATATGGTTTACCATCTGATCTAGTCAGAATACAGGAAGGTTATATAGTTTAACTCCATCTAGTCAGAATACAGGAAGGTTATATAGTTTAACTCCATCTAGTCAGAATACAGGAAGGTTATATAGTTTACCTCCATCTGATCTAGTCAGAATACAGGAAGGTTATATAGTTTACCTCCATCTGATCTAGTCAGAATACAGGAAGGTTATATAGTTTAACTCCATCTAGTCAGAATACAGGAAGGTTATATAGTTTACCACCATCTAGTCAGAATACAGGAAGGTTATATAGTTTAACTCCATCTGATCTAGTCAGAATACAGGAAGGTTATATAGTTTACCTCCATCTAGTCAGAATACAGGAAGGTTATATGGTTTACCATCTGATCTAGTCAGAATACAGGAAGGTTATATAGTTTACCTCCATATGATCTAGTCAGAATACAGGAAGGTTATATAGTTTAACTCCATCTAGTCAGAATACAGGAAGGTTATATAGTTTACCACCATCTAGTCAGAATACAGGAAGGTTATATAGTTTAACTCCATCTGATCTAGTCAGAATACAGGAAGGTTATATAGTTTACCTCCATTTAGTCAGAATACAGGAAGGTTATATGGTTTACCATCTGATCTAGTCAGAATACAGGAAGGTTATATAGTTTACCTCCATCTAGTCAGAATACAGGAAGGTTAT
The DNA here is from genome assembly GCF_013265735.2 of Oncorhynchus mykiss. NCBI lineage: Eukaryota > Metazoa > Chordata > Actinopteri > Salmoniformes > Salmonidae > Oncorhynchus > Oncorhynchus mykiss. The sequence continues at coordinate 1,342,192 of NC_048573.1, read as the reverse complement.
ATAGTTTACCACCATCTGATCTAGTCAGAATACAGGAAGGTTATATAGTTTAACTCCATCTAGTCAGAATACAGGAAGGTTATATAGTTTTACTCCATCTAGTCAGAATACAGGAAGGTTATATAGTTTAACTCCATCTAGTCAGAATACAGGAAGGTTATATAGTTTAACTCCATCTGATCTAGTCAGAATACAGGAAGGTTATATAGTTTACCTCCATCTAGTCAGAATACAGGAAGGTTATATGGTTTACCATCTGATCTAGTCAGATTACAGGAAGGTTATATAGTTTACCTCCATCTAGTCAGAATACAGGAAGGTTATATAGTTTACCACCATCTAGTCAGAATACAGGAAGGTTATATAGTTTAACTCCATCTAGTCAGAATACAGGAAGGTTATATAGTTTAATTCCATCTAGTCAGAATATAGGAAGGTTATATAGTTTAACTCCATCAGATCTAGTAAGAATACAGGAAGGTTATATAGTTTACCTCCATCTGATGTAGTCAGAATACAGGAAGGTTATATAGTTTAACTCCATCTAGTCATAATACAGGAAGGTTATATAGTTTAACTCCATCTAGTCAGAATACAGGAAGGTTATATAGTTTAACTCCATCTAGTCAGAATACAGGAAGGTTATATAGTTTAACTCCATCTGATCTAGTAAGAATACAGGAAGGTTATATAGTTTACCTCCATCTGATCTAGTCAGAATACAGGAAGGTTATATAGTTTAACTCCATCTAGTCAGAATACAGGAAGGTTATATAGTTTAACTCCATCTAGTCAGAATACAGGAAGGTTATATAGTTTACCTCCATCTGATCTAGTCAGAATACAGGAAGGTTATATAGTTTACCTCCATCTGATCTAGTCAGAATACAGGAAGGTTATATAGTTTAACTCCATCTAGTCAGAATACAGGAAGGTTATATAGTTTACCACCATCTAGTCAGAATACAGGAAGGTTATATAGTTTAACTCCATTTGATCTAGTCAGAATACAGGAAGGTTATATAGTTTACCTCCACCTAGTCAGAATACAGGAAGGTTATATAGTTTACCACCATCTGATCTAGTCAGAATACAGGAAGGTTATATAGTTTAACTCCATCTAGTCAGAATACAGGAAGGTTATATAGTTTTACTCCATCTAGTCAGAATACAGGAAGGTTATATAGTTTACCACCATCTAGTCAGAATACAGGAAGGTTATATAGTTTAACTCCATCTGATCTAGTCAGAATACAGGAAGGTTATATAGTTTACCTCCATCTAGTCAGAATACAGGAAGGTTATATGGTTTACCATCTGATCTAGTCAGAATCCAGGAACGTTATATAGTTTACCTCCATCTGATCTAGTCAGAATACAGGAAGGTTATATAGTTTAACTCCATCTAGTCAGAATACAGGAAGGTTATATAGTTTACCACCATCTAGTCAGAATACAGGAAGGTTATATAGTTTAACTCCATCTGATCTAGTCAGAATACAGGAAGGTTATATAGTTTACCTCCATCTAGTCAGAATACAGGAAGGTTATATGGTTTACCATCTGATCTAGTCAGAATACAGGAAGGTTATATAGTTTACCTCCATCTAGTCAGAATACAGGAAGGTTATATAGTTTACCACCATCTGATCTAGTCAGAATACAGGAAGGTTATATAGTTTAACTCCATCTAGTCAGAATACAGGAAGGTTATATAGTTTAACTCCATCTAGTCAGAATACAGGAAGGTTATATAGTTTACCTCCATCTGATCTAGTCAGAATACAGGAAGGTTATATAGTTTACCTCCATATGATCTAGTCAGAATACAGGAAGGTTATATAGTTTAACTCCATCTAGTCAGAATACAGGAAGGTTATATAGTTTACCACCATCTAGTCAGAATACAGGAAGGTTATATAGTTTAACTCCATCTGATCTAGTCAGAATACAGGAAGGTTATATAGTTTACCTCCATCTAGTCAGAATACAGGAAGGTTATATGGTTTACCATCTGATCTAGTCAGAATACAGGAATGTTATATAGTTTACCTCCACCTAGTCAGAATACAGGAAGGTTATATAGTTTACCACCATCTGATCTAGTCAGAATACAGGAAGGTTATATAGTTTAACTCCATCTAGTCAGAATACAGGAAGGTTATATAGTTTTACTCCATCTAGTCAGAATACAGGAAGGTTATATAGTTTACCACCATCTAGTCAGAATACAGGAAGGTTATATAGTTTAACTCCATCTGATCTAGTCAGAATACAGGAAGGTTATATAGTTTACCTCCATCTAGTCAGAATACAGGAAGGTTATATGGTTTACCATCTGATCTAGTCAGAATACAGGAAGGTTATATAGTTTAACTCCATCTGATCTAGTCAGAATACAGGAAGGTTATATAGTTTACCTCCATCTAGTCAGAATACAGGAAGGTTATATGGTTTACCATCTGATCTAGTCAGAATACAGGAAGGTTATATAGTTTACCTCCATCTAGTCAGAATACAGGAAGGTTATATAGTTTACCACCATCTGATCTAGTCAGAATACAGGAAGGTTATATAGTTTAACTCCATCTAGTCAGAATACAGGAAGGTTATATAGTTTAACTCCATCTAGTCAGAATACAGGAAGGTTATATAGTTTACCTCCATCTGATCTAGTCAGAATACAGGAAGGTTATATAGTTTACCTCCATATGATCTAGTCAGAATACAGGAAGGTTATATAGTTTAACTCCATCTAGTCAGAATACAGGAAGGTTATATAGTTTACCACCATCTAGTCAGAATACAGGAAGGTTATATAGTTTAACTCCATCTGATCTAGTCAGAATACAGGAAGGTTATATAGTTTACCTCCATCTAGTCAGAATACAGGAAGGTTATATGGTTTACCATCTGATCTAGTCAGAATACAGGAATGTTATATAGTTTACCTCCACCTAGTCAGAATACAGGAAGGTTATATAGTTTACCACCATCTGATCTAGTCAGAATACAGGAAGGTTATATAGTTTAACTCCATCTAGTCAGAATACAGGAAGGTTATATAGTTTTACTCCATCTAGTCAGAATACAGGAAGGTTATATAGTTTACCACCATCTAGTCAGAATACAGGAAGGTTATATAGTTTAACTCCATCTGATCTAGTCAGAATACAGGAAGGTTATATAGTTTACCTCCATCTAGTCAGAATACAGGAAGGTTATATGGTTTACCATCTGATCTAGTCAGAATACAGGAAGGTTATATAGTTTAACTCCATCTAGTCAGAATACAGGAAGGTTACATAGTTTTACTCCATCTAGTCAGAATACAGGAAGGTTATATAGTTTACCACCATCTAGTCAGAATACAGGAATGTTATATAGTTTAACTCCATCTGATCTAGTCAGAATACAGGAAGGTTATATAGTTTACCTCCATCTAGTCAGAATACAGGAAGGTTATATGGTTTACCATCTGATCTAGTCAGAATACAGGAAGGTTATATAGTTTACCTCCATCTAGTCAGAATACAGGAAGGTTATATAGTTTACCACCATCTAGTCAGAATACAGGAAGGTTATATAGTTTACCTCCATCTGATCTAGTCAGAATACAGGAAGGTTATATAGTTTACCTCCATCTAGTCAGAATACAGGAAGGTTATATGGTTTACCATCTGATCTAGTCAGAATACAGGAAGGTTATATAGTTTAACTCCATCTAGTCAGAATACAGGAAGGTTATATAGTTTAACTCCATCTAGTCAGAATACAGGAAGGTTATATAGTTTACCTCCATCTGATCTAGTCAGAATACAGGAAGGTTATATAGTTTACCTCCATCTGATCTAGTCAGAATACAGGAAGGTTATATAGTTTAACTCCATCTAGTCAGAATACAGGAAGGTTATATAGTTTACCACCATCTAGTCAGAATACAGGAAGGTTATATAGTTTAACTCCATCTGATCTAGTCAGAATACAGGAAGGTTATATAGTTTACCTCCATCTAGTCAGAATACAGGAAGGTTATATGGTTTACCATCTGATCTAGTCAGAATACAGGAAGGTTATATAGTTTACCTCCATATGATCTAGTCAGAATACAGGAAGGTTATATAGTTTAACTCCATCTAGTCAGAATACAGGAAGGTTATATAGTTTACCACCATCTAGTCAGAATACAGGAAGGTTATATAGTTTACCTCCATCTGATCTAGTCAGAATACAGGAAGGTTATATAGTTTACCTCCATCTAGTCAGAATACAGGAAGGTTATATGGTTTATCATCTGATCTAGTCAGAATACAGGAAGGTTATATAGTTTACCTCCATCTAGTCAGAATACAGGAAGGTTATATAGTTTACCACCATCTGATCTAGTCAGAATACAGGAAGGTTATATAGTTTAACTCCATCTAGTCAGAATACAGGAAGGTTATATAGTTTTACTCCATCTAGTCAGAATACAGGAAGGTTATATAGTTTAACTCCATCTAGTCAGAATACAGGAAGGTTATATAGTTTAACTCCATCTGATCTAGTCAGAATACAGGAAGGTTATATAGTTTACCTCCATCTAGTCAGAATACAGGAAGGTTATATAGTTTACCACCATCTAGTCAGAATACAGGAAGGTTATATAGTTTAACTCCATCTAGTCAGAATACAGGAAGGTTATATAGTTTAATTCCATCTAGTCAGAATATAGGAAGGTTATATAGTTTAACTCCATCAGATCTAGTAAGAATACAGGAAGGTTATATAGTTTACCTCCATCTGATGTAGTCAGAATACAGGAAGGTTATATAGTTTAACTCCATCTAGTCATAATACAGGAAGGTTATATAGTTTAACTCCATCTAGTCAGAATACAGGAAGGTTATATAGTTTAACTCCATCTAGTCAGAATACAGGAAGGTTATATAGTTTACCTCCATCTGATCTAGTCAGAATACAGGAAGGTTATATAGTTTACCTCCATCTAGTCAGAATACAGGAAGGTTATATAGTTTACCACCATCTAGTCAGAATACAGGAAGGTTATATAGTTTAACTCCATTTGATCTAGTCAGAATACAGGAAGGTTATATAGTTTACCTCCATCTAGTCAGAATACAGGAAGGTTATATGGTTTACCATCTGATCTAGTCAGAATACAGGAATGTTATATAGTTTACCTCCACCTAGTCAGAATACAGGAAGGTTATATAGTTTACCACCATCTGATCTAGTCAGAATACAGGAAGGTTATATAGTTTAACTCCATCTAGTCAGAATACAGGAAGGTTATATAGTTTTACTCCATCTAGTCAGAATACAGGAAGGTTATATAGTTTACCACCATCTAGTCAGAATACAGGAAGGTTATATAGTTTAACTCCATCTGATCTAGTCAGAATACAGGAAGGTTATATAGTTTACCTCCATCTAGTCAGAATACAGGAAGGTTATATGGTTTACCATCTGATCTAGTCAGAATCCAGGAACGTTATATAGTTTACCTCCATCTGATCTAGTCAGAATACAGGAAGGTTATATAGTTTAACTCCATCTAGTCAGAATACAGGAAGGTTATATAGTTTACCACCATCTAGTCAGAATACAGGAAGGTTATATAGTTTACCTCCATCTAGTCAGAATACAGGAAGGTTATATGGTTTACCATCTGATCTAGTCAGAATACAGGAAGGTTATATAGTTTACCTCCATCTAGTCAGAATACAGGAAGGTTATATAGTTTACCACCATCTGATCTAGTCAGAATACAGGAAGGTTATATAGTTTAACTCCATCTAGTCAGAATACAGGAAGGTTATATAGTTTAACTCCATCTAGTCAGAATACAGGAAGGTTATATAGTTTACCTCCATCTGATCTAGTCAGAATACAGGAAGGTTATATAGTTTACCTCCATATGATCTAGTCAGAATACAGGAAGGTTATATAGTTTAACTCCATCTAGTCAGAATACAGGAAGGTTATATAGTTTACCACCATCTAGTCAGAATACAGGAAGGTTATATAGTTTAACTCCATCTGATCTAGTCAGAATACAGGAAGGTTATATAGTTTACCTCCATCTAGTCAGAATACAGGAAGGTTATATGGTTTACCATCTGATCTAGTCAGAATACAGGAATGTTATATAGTTTACCTCCACCTAGTCAGAATACAGGAAGGTTATATAGTTTACCACCATCTGATCTAGTCAGAATACAGGAAGGTTATATAGTTTAACTCCATCTAGTCAGAATACAGGAAGGTTATATAGTTTTACTCCATCTAGTCAGAATACAGGAAGGTTATATAGTTTACCACCATCTAGTCAGAATACAGGAAGGTTATATAGTTTAACTCCATCTGATCTAGTCAGAATACAGGAAGGTTATATAGTTTACCTCCATCTAGTCAGAATACAGGAAGGTTATATGGTTTACCATCTGATCTAGTCAGAATCCAGGAACGTTATATAGTTTACCTCCATCTGATCTAGTCAGAATACAGGAAGGTTATATAGTTTAACTCCATCTAGTCAGAATACAGGAAGGTTATATAGTTTACCACCATCTAGTCAGAATACAGGAAGGTTATATAGTTTAACTCCATCTGATCTAGTCAGAATACAGGAAGGTTATATAGTTTACCTCCATCTAGTCAGAATACAGGAAGGTTATATGGTTTACCATCTGATCTAGTCAGAATACAGGAAGGTTATATAGTTTACCTCCATCTAGTCAGAATACAGGAAGGTTATATAGTTTACCACCATCTGATCTAGTCAGAATACAGGAAGGTTATATAGTTTAACTCCATCTAGTCAGAATACAGGAAGGTTATATAGTTTAACTCCATCTAGTCAGAATACAGGAAGGTTATATAGTTTACCTCCATCTGATCTAGTCAGAATACAGGAAGGTTATATAGTTTACCTCCATATGATCTAGTCAGAATACAGGAAGGTTATATAGTTTAACTCCATCTAGTCAGAATACAGGAAGGTTATATAGTTTACCACCATCTAGTCAGAATACAGGAAGGTTATATAGTTTAACTCCATCTGATCTAGTCAGAATACAGGAAGGTTATATAGTTTACCTCCATCTAGTCAGAATACAGGAAGGTTATATGGTTTACCATCTGATCTAGTCAGAATACAGGAAGGTTATATAGTTTACCACCATCTAGTCATAATACAGGAAGGTTATATAGTTTAACTCCATCTAGTCAGAATACAGGAAGGTTATATAGTTTAACTCCATCTAGTCAGAATACAGGAAGGTTATATAGTTTAACTCCATCAGATCTAGTAAGAATACAGGAAGGTTATATAGTTTACCTCCATCTGATCTAGTCAGAATACAGGAAGGTTATATAGTTTAACTCCATCTAGTCAGAATACAGGAAGGTTATATAGTTTAACTCCATCTAGTCAGAATACAGGAAGGTTATATAGTTTACCTCCATCTGATCTAGTCAGAATACAGGAAGGTTATATAGTTTACCTCCATCTGATCTAGTCAGAATACAGGAAGGTTATATAGTTTAACTCCATCTAGTCAGAATACAGGAAGGTTATATGGTTTACCATCTGATCTAGTCAGAATACAGGAATGTTATATAGTTTACCTCCACCTAGTCAGAATACAGGAAGGTTATATAGTTTACCACCATCTGATCTAGTCAGAATACAGGAAGGTTATATAGTTTAACTCCATCTAGTCAGAATACAGGAAGGTTATATAGTTTTACTCCATCTAGTCAGAATACAGGAAGGTTATATAGTTTACCACCATCTAGTCAGAATACAGGAAGGTTATATAGTTTAACTCCATCTGATCTAGTCAGAATACAGGAAGGTTATATAGTTTACCTCCATCTAGTCAGAATACAGGAAGGTTATATGGTTTACCATCTGATCTAGTCAGAATACAGGAAGGTTATATAGTTTACCTCCATCTAGTCAGAATACAGGAAGGTTATATAGTTTACCACCATCTAGTCAGAATACAGGAAGGTTATATAGTTTAACTCCATCTGATCTAGTCAGAATACAGGAAGGTTATATAGTTTACCTCCATCTGATCTAGTCAGAATACAGGAAGGTTATATAGTTTTACTCCATCTAGTCAGAATACAGGAAGGTTATATAGTTTACCACCATCTAGTCAGAATACAGGAAGGTTATATAGTTTAACTCCATCTGATCTAGTCAGAATACAGGAAGGTTATATAGTTTACCTCCATCTAGTCAGAATACAGGAAGGTTATATGGTTTACCATCTGATCTAGTCAGAATACAGGAAGGTTATATAGTTTACCTCCATCTAGTCAGAATACAGGAAGGTTATATAGTTTACCACCATCTGATCTAGTCAGAATACTGGAAGGTTATATAGTTTAACTCCATCTAGTCAGAATACAGGAAGGTTATATAGTTTAACTCCATCTAGTCAGAATACAGGAAGGTTATATAGTTTACCTCCATCTGATCTAGTCAGAATACAGGAAGGTTATATAGTTTAACTCCATCTAGTCAGAATACAGGAAGGTTATATAGTTTACCACCATCTAGTCAGAATACAGGAAGGTTATATAGTTTAACTCCATCTGATCTAGTCAGAATACAGGAAGGTTATATAGTTTACCTCCATCTAGTCAGAATACAGGAAGGTTATATGGTTTACCATCTGATCTAGTCAGAATACAGGAAGGTTATATAGTTTACCTCCATCTAGTCAGAATACAGGAAGGTTATATAGTTTACCACCATCTGATCTAGTCAGAATACAGGAAGGTTATATAGTTTAACTCCATCTAGTCAGAATACAGGAAGGTTATATAGTTTAACTCCATCTAGTCAGAATACAGGAAGGTTATATAGTTTACCTCCATCTGATCTAGTCAGAATACAGGAAGGTTATATAGTTTACCTCCATATGATCTAGTCAGAATACAGGAAGGTTATATAGTTTAACTCCATCTAGTCAGAATACAGGAAGGTTATATAGTTTACCACCATCTAGTCAGAATACAGGAAGGTTATATAGTTTAACTCCATCTGATCTAGTCAGAATACAGGAAGGTTATATAGTTTACCTCCATCTAGTCAGAATACAGGAAGGTTATATGGTTTACCATCTGATCTAGTCAGAATACAGGAAGGTTATATAGTTTACCTCCATCTAGTCAGAATACAGGAAGGTTATATAGTTTACCACCATCTGATCTAGTCAGAATACTGGAAGGTTATATAGTTTAACTCCATCTAGTCAGAATACAGGAAGGTTATATAGTTTTACTCCATCTAGTCAGAATACAGGAAGGTTATATAGTTTAACTCCATCTAGTCAGAATACAGGAAGGTTATATAGTTTAACTCCATCTGATCTAGTCAGAATACAGGAAGGTTATATAGTTTACCTCCATCTAGTCAGAATACAGGAAGGTTATATGGTTTACCATCTGATCTAGTCAGAATACAGGAAGGTTATATAGTTTACCTCCATCTAGTCAGAATACAGGAAGGTTATATAGTTTACCACCATCTAGTCAGAATACAGGAAGGTTATATAGTTTAACTCCATCTAGTCAGAATACAGGAAGGTTATATAGTTTAATTCCATCTAGTCAGAATATAGGAAGGTTATATAGTTTAACTCCATCAGATCTAGTAAGAATACAGGAAGGTTATATAGTTTACCTCCATCTGATGTAGTCAGAATACAGGAAGGTTATATAGTTTAACTCCATCTAGTCATAATACAGGAAGGTTATATAGTTTAACTCCATTTAGTCAGAATACAGGAAGGTTATATAGTTTAACTCCATCTAGTCAGAATACAGGAAGGTTATATAGTTTAACTCCATCAGATCTAGTAAGAATACAGGAAGGTTATATAGTTTACCTCCATCTGATCTAGTCAGAATACAGGAAGGTTATATAGTTTAACTCCATCTAGTCAGAATACAGGAAGGTTATATAGTTTACCACCATCTAGTCAGAATACAGGAAGGTTATATAGTTTACCTCCATCTGATCTAGTCAGAATACAGGAAGGTTATATAGTTTAACTCCATCTAGTCAGAATACAGGAAGGTTATATAGTTTACCACCATCTAGTCAGAATACAGGAAGGTTATATAGTTTACCTCCATCTGATCTAGTCAGAATACAGGAAGGTTATATAGTTTAACTCCATCTAGTCAGAATACAGGAAGGTTATATAGTTTACCACCATCTAGTCAGAATACAGGAAGGTTATATAGTTTAACTCCATTTGATCTAGTCAGAATACAGGAAGGTTATATAGTTTACCTCCATCTAGTCAGAATACAGGAAGGTTATATGGTTTACCATCTGATCTAGTCAGAATACAGGAATGTTATATAGTTTACCTCCACCTAGTCAGAATACAGGAAGGTTATATAGTTTACCACCATCTGATCTAGTCAGAATACAGGAAGGTTATATAGTTTAACTCCATCTAGTCAGAATACAGGAAGGTTATATAGTTTTACTCCATCTAGTCAGAATACAGGAAGGTTATATAGTTTACCACCATCTAGTCAGAATACAGGAAGGTTATATAGTTTACCACCATCTGATCTAGTCAGAATACAGGAAGGTTATATAGTTTAACTCCATCTAGTCAGAATACAGGAAGGTTATATAGTTTAACTCCATCTAGTCAGAATACAGGAAGGTTATATAGTTTACCTCCATCTGATCTAGTCAGAATACAGGAAGGTTATATAGTTTACCTCCATATGATCTAGTCAGAATACAGGAAGGTTATATAGTTTAACTCCATCTAGTCAGAATACAGGAAGGTTATATAGTTTACCACCATCTAGTTAGAATACAGGAAGGTTATATAGTTTAACTCCATCTGATCTAGTCAGAATACAGGAAGGTTATATAGTTTACCTCCATCTAGTCAGAATACAGGAAGGTTATATGGTTTACCATCTGATCTAGTCAGAATACAGGAAGGTTATATAGTTTACCTCCATCTAGTCAGAATACAGGAAGGTTATATAGTTTACCACCATCTGATCTAGTCAGAATACAGGAAGGTTATATAGTTTACCTCCGTCTGATCTAGTCAGAATACAGGAAGGTTATATAGTTTAACTCCATCTAGTCAGAATACAGGAAGGTTATATAGTTTACCTCCATCTGATCTAGTTAGAATCCAGGAAGGTTATATAGTTTACCTCCATCTGATCTAGTCAGAATACAGGAAGGTTATATAGTTTAACTCCATCTAGTCAGAATACAGGAAGGTTATATAGTTTACCACCATCTAGTCAGAATACAGGAAGGTTATATAGTTTAACTCCATCTGATCTAGTCAGAATACAGGAAGGTTATATAGTTTACCTCCATCTAGTCAGAATACAGGAAGGTTATATGGTTTACCATCTGATCTAGTCAGAATACAGGAAGGTTATATAGTTTACCTCCATCTAGTCAGAATACAGGAAGGTTATATAGTTTACCACCATCTGATCTAGTCAGAATACAGGAAGGTTATATAGTTTAACTCCATCTAGTCAGAATACAGGAAGGTTATATAGTTTAACTCCATCTAGTCAGAATACAGGAAGGTTATATAGTTTACCTCCATCTGATCTAGTCAGAATACAGGAAGGTTATATAGTTTACCTCCATATGATCTAGTCAGAATACAGGAAGGTTATATAGTTTAACTCCATCTAGTCAGAATACAGGAAGGTTATATAGTTTACCACCATCTAGTCAGAATACAGGAAGGTTATATAGTTTAACTCCATCTGATCTAGTCAGAATACAGGAAGGTTATATAGTTTACCTCCATCTAGTCAGAATACAGGAAGGTTATATAGTTTACCACCATCTGATCTAGTCAGAATACTGGAAGGTTATATAGTTTAACTCCATCTAGTCAGAATACAGGAAGGTTATATAGTTTTACTCCATCTAGTCAGAATACAGGAAGGTTATATAGTTTAACTCCATCTAGTCAGAATACAGGAAGGTTATATAGTTTAACTCCATCTGATCTAGTCAGAATACAGGAAGGTTATATAGTTTACCTCCATCTAGTCAGAATACAGGAAGGTTATATGGTTTACCATCTGATCTAGTCAGAATACAGGAAGGTTATATAGTTTACCTCCATCTAGTCAGAATACAGGAAGGTTATATAGTTTACCACCATCTAGTCAGAATACAGGAAGGTTATATAGTTTACCTCCATCTGATGTAGTCAGAATACAGGAAGGTTATATAGTTTAACTCCATCTAGTCATAATACAGGAAGGTTATATAGTTTAACTCCATCTAGTCAGAATACAGGAAGGTTATATAGTTTAACTCCATCAGATCTAGTAAGAATACAGGAAGGTTATATAGTTTACCTCCATCTGATGTAGTCAGAATACAGGAAGGTTATATAGTTTAACTCCATCTAGTCATAATACAGGAAGGTTATATAGTTTAACTCCATCTAGTCAGAATACAGGAAGGTTATATAGTTTAACTCCATCAGATCTAGTAAGAATACAGGAAGGTTATATAGTTTACCTCCATCTGATCTAGTCAGAATACAGGAAGGTTATATAGTTTAACTCCATCTAGTCAGAATACAGGAAGGTTATATAGTTTACCACCATCTAGTCAGAATACAGGAAGGTTATATAGTTTACCTCCATCTGATCTAGTCAGAATACAGGAAGGTTATATAGTTTAACTCCATCTAGTCAGAATACAGGGAGGTTATATAGTTTACCACCATCTAGTCAGAATACAGGAAGGTTATATAGTTTACCTCCATCTGATCTAGTCAGAATACAGGAAGGTTATATAGTTTAACTCCATCTAGTCAGAATACAGGAAGGTTATATAGTTTACCACCATCTAGTCAGAATACAGGAAGGTTATATAGTTTAACTCCATTTGATCTAGTCAGAATACAGGAAGGTTATATAGTTTACCTCCATCTAGTCAGAATACAGGAAGGTTATATAGTTTACCATCTGATCTAGTCAGAATACAGGAATGTTATATAGTTTACCTCCACCTAGTCAGAATACAGGAAGGTTATATAGTTTACCACCATCTGATCTAGTCAGAATACAGGAAGGTTATATAGTTTAACTCCATCTAGTCAGAATACAGGAAGGTTATATAGTTTTACTCCATCTAGTCAGAATACAGGAAGGTTATATAGTTTACCACCATCTAGTCAGAATACAGGAAGGTTATATAGTTTACCACCATCTGATCTAGTCAGAATACAGGAAGGTTATATAGTTTAACTCCATCTAGTCAGAATACAGGAAGGTTATATAGTTTAACTCCATCTAGTCAGAATACAGGAAGGTTATATAGTTTACCTCCATCTGATCTAGTCAGAATACAGGAAGGTTATATAGTTTACCTCCATATGATCTAGTCAGAATACAGGAAGGTTATATAGTTTAACTCCATCTAGTCAGAATACAGGAAGGTTATATAGTTTACCACCATCTAGTCAGAATACAGGAAGGTTATATAGTTTAACTCCATCTGATCTAGTCAGAATACAGGAAGGTTATATAGTTTACCTCCATCTAGTCAGAATACAGGAAGGTTATATGGTTTACCATCTGATCTAGTCAGAATACAGGAAGGTTATATAGTTTACCTCCATCTAGTCAGAATACAGGAAGGTTATATAGTTTACCACCATCTAGTCAGAATACAGGAAGGTTATATAGTTTAACTCCATCTAGTCAGAATACAGGAAGGTTATATAGTTTACCTCCATCTGATCTAGTCAGAATACAGGAAGGTTATATAGTTTAACTCCATCTAGTCAGAATACAGGAAGGTTATATAGTTTACCACCATCTAGTCAGAATACAGGAAGGTTATATAGTTTAACTCCATCTAGTCAGAATACAGGAAGGTTATATAGTTTACCACCATCTAGTCAGAATACAGGAAGGTTATATAGTTTAACTCCATCTGATCTAGTCAGAATACAGGAAGGTTATATAGTTTACCTCCATCTAGTCAGAATACAGGAAGGTTATATGGTTTACCATCTGATCTAGTCAGAATACAGGAAGGTTATATAGTTTACCTCCATCTAGTCAGAATACAGGAAGGTTATATAGTTTACCACCATCTGATCTAGTCAGAATACTGGAAGGTTATATAGTTTAACTCCATCTAGTCAGAATACAGGAAGGTTATATAGTTTTACTCCATCTAGTCAGAATACAGGAAGGTTATATAGTTTAACTCCATCTAGTCAGAATACAGGAAGGTTATATAGTTTAACTCCATCTGATCTAGTCAGAATACAGGAAGGTTATATAGTTTACCTCCATCTAGTCAGAATACAGGAAGGTTATATGGTTTACCATCTGATCTAGTCAGAATACAGGAAGGTTATATAGTTTACCTCCATCTAGTCAGAATACAGGAAGGTTATATAGTTTACCACCATCTAGTCAGAATACAGGAAGGTTATATAGTTTAACTCCATCTAGTCAGAATACAGGAAGGTTATATAGTTTAATTCCATCTAGTCAGAATATAGGAAGGTTATATAGTTTAACTCCATCAGATCTAGTAAGAATACAGGAAGGTTATATAGTTTACCTCCATCTGATGTAGTCAGAATACAGGAAGGTTATATAGTTTAACTCCATCTAGTCATAATACAGGAAGGTTATATAGTTTAACTCCATTTAGTCAGAATACAGGAAGGTTATATAGTTTACCTCCATCTAGTCAGAATACAGGAAGGTTATATAGTTTAACTCCATCAGATCTAGTAAGAATACAGGAAGGTTATATAGTTTACCTCCATCTGATCTAGTCAGAATACAGGAAGGTTATATAGTTTAACTCCATCTAGTCAGAATACAGGAAGGTTATATAGTTTACCACCATCTAGTCAGAATACAGGAAGGTTATATAGTTTACCTCCATCTGATCTAGTCAGAATACAGGAAGGTTATATAGTTTAACTCCATCTAGTCAGAATACAGGGAGGTTATATAGTTTACCACCATCTAGTCAGAATACAGGAAGGTTATATAGTTTACCTCCATCTGATCTAGTCAGAATACAGGAAGGTTATATAGTTTAACTCCATCTAGTCAGAATACAGGAAGGTTATATAGTTTACCACCATCTAGTCAGAATACAGGAAGGTTATATAGTTTAACTCCATTTGATCTAGTCAGAATACAGGAAGGTTATATAGTTTACCTCCATCTAGTCAGAATACAGGAAGGTTATATGGTTTACCATCTGATCTAGTCAGAATACAGGAATGTTATATAGTTTACCTCCACCTAGTCAGAATACAGGAAGGTTATATAGTTTACCACCATCTGATCTAGTCAGAATACAGGAAGGTTATATAGTTTAACTCCGTCTAGTCAGAATACAGGAAGGTTATATAGTTTTACTCCATCTAGTCAGAATACAGGAAGGTTATATAGTTTACCACCATCTAGTCAGAATACAGGAAGGTTATATAGTTTACCACCATCTGATCTAGTCAGAATACAGGAAGGTTATATAGTTTAACTCCATCTAGTCAGAATACAGGAAGGTTATATAGTTTAACTCCATCTAGTCAGAATACAGGAAGGTTATATAGTTTACCTCCATCTGATCTAGTCAGAATACAGGAAGGTTATATAGTTTACCTCCATATGATCTAGTCAGAATACAGGAAGGTTATATAGTTTAACTCCATCTAGTCAGAATACAGGAAGGTTATATAGTTTACCACCATCTAGTCAGAATACAGGAAGGTTATATAGTTTAACTCCATCTGATCTAGTCAGAATACAGGAAGGTTATATAGTTTACCTCCATCTAGTCAGAATACAGGAAGGTTATATGGTTTACCATCTGATCTAGTCAGAATACAGGAAGGTTATATAGTTTACCTCCATCTAGTCAGAATACAGGAAGGTTATATAGTTTACCACCATCTGATCTAGTCAGAATACTGGAAGGTTATATAGTTTAACTCCATCTAGTCAGAATACAGGAAGGTTATATAGTTTTACTCCATCTAGTCAGAATACAGGAAGGTTATATAGTTTAACTCCATCTAGTCAGAATACAGGAAGGTTATATAGTTTAACTCCATCTGATCTAGTCAGAATACAGGAAGGTTATATAGTTTACCTCCATCTAGTCAGAATACAGGAAGGTTATATGGTTTACCATCTGATCTAGTCAGAATACAGGAAGGTTATATAGTTTACCTCCATCTAGTCAGAATACAGGAAGGTTATATAGTTTACCACCATCTAGTCAGAATACAGGAAGGTTATATAGTTTAACTCCATCAGATCTAGTAAGAATACAGGAAGGTTATATAGTTTAATTCCATCTAGTCAGAATATAGGAAGGTTATATAGTTTAACTCCATCAGATCTAGTAAGAATACAGGAAGGTTATATAGTTTACCTCCATCTGATGTAGTCAGAATACAGGAAGGTTATATAGTTTAACTCCATCTAGTCATAATACAGGAAGGTTATATAGTTTAACTCCATCTAGTCAGAATACAGGAAGGTTATATATTTTAACTCCATCAGATCTAGTAAGAATACAGGAAGGTTATATAGTTTACCTCCATCTGATCTAGTCAGAATACAGGAAGGTTATATAGTTTAACTCCATCTAGTCAGAATACAGGAAGGTTATATAGTTTACCACCATCTAGTCAGAATACAGGAAGGTTATATAGTTTACCTCCATCTGATCTAGTCAGAATACAGGAAGGTTATATAGTTTAACTCCATCTAGTCAGAATACAGGAAGGTTATATAGTTTACCACCATCTAGTCAGAATACAGGAAGGTTATATAGTTTACCTCCATCTGATCTAGTCAGAATACAGGAAGGTTATATAGTTTAACTCCATCTAGTCAGAATACAGGAAGGTTATATAGTTTAACTCCATTTGATCTAGTCAGAATACAGGAAGGTTATATAGTTTACCTCCATCTAGTCAGAATACAGGAAGGTTATATGGTTTACCATCTGATCTAGTCAGAATACAGGAATGTTATATAGTTTACCTCCACCTAGTCAGAATACAGGAAGGTTATATAGTTTACCACCATCTGATCTAGTCAGAATACAGGAAGGTTATATAGTTTAACTCCATCTAGTCAGAATACAGGAAGGTTATATAGTTTTACTCCATCTAGTCAGAATACAGGAAGGTTATATAGTTTACCACCATCTAGTCAGAATACAGGAAGGTTATATAGTTTAACTCCATCTGATCTAGTCAGAATACAGGAAGGTTATATAGTTTACCTCCATCTAGTCAGAATACAGGAAGGTTATATGGTTTACCATCTGATCTAATCAGAATACAGGAAGGTTATATAGTTTACCTCCATCTAGTCAGAATACAGGAAGGTTATATAGTTTACCACCATCTAGTCAGAATACAGGAAGGTTATATAGTTTAACTCCATCTGATCTAGTCAGAATACAGGAAGGTTATATAGTTTAACTCCATCTAGTCAGAATACAGGAAGGTTATATAGTTTTACTCCATCTAGTCAGAATACAGGAAGGTTATATAGTTTAACTCCATCTAGTCAGAATACAGGAAGGTTATATAGTTTAACTCCATCTAGTCAGAATACAGGAAGGTTATATAGTTTACCACCATCTGATCTAGTCAGAATACAGGAAGGTTATATAGTTTACCTCCATCTGATCTAGTCAGAATACAGGAAGGTTATATAGTTTACCTCCATCTGATCTAGTCAGAATACAGGAAGGTTATATAGTTTACCTCCATCTAGTCAGAATACAGGAAGGTTATATGGTTTACCATCTGATCTAGTCAGAATACAGGAAGGTTATGTAGTTTACCTCCATCTAGTCAGAATACAGGAAGGTTATATAGTTTACCACCATCTGATCTAGTCAGAATACAGGAAGGTTATATAGTTTAACTCCATCTAGTCAGAATACAGGAAGGTTATATCGTTTAACTCCATCTAGTCAGAATACAGGAAGGTTATATAGTTTAACTCCATCTAGTCAGAATACAGGAAGGTTATATAGTTTACCACCATATGATCTAGTCAGAATACAGGAAGGTTATATAGTTTAACTCCATCTAGTCAGAATACAGGAAGGTTATATAGTTTACCACCATCTAGTCAGGATACAGGAAGGTTATATAGTTTAACTCCATCTAATCAGAATACACGAAGGTTATATAGTTTACCTCCATCTGATCTAGTCATAATACAGGAAGGTTATATAGTTTAACGCCATCTGATCTAGTCAGAATACAGGAAGGTTATATAGTTTACCTCCATCTAGTCAGAATACAGGAAGGTTATATGGTTTACCATCTGATCTAGTCAGAATACAGGAAGGTTACATAGTTTACCTCCATCTAGTCAGAATACAGGAAGGTTATATAGTTTACCACCATCTGATCTAGTCAGAATACTGGAAGGTTATATAGTTTAACTCCATCTAGTCAGAATACAGGAAGGTTATATAGTTTTACTCCATCTAGTCAGAATACAGGAAGGTTATATAGTTTAACTCCATCTAGTCAGAATACAGGAAGGTTATATAGTTTAACTCCATCTGATCTAGTCAGAATACAGGAAGGTTATATAGTTTACCTCCATCTAGTCAGAATACAGGAAGGTTATATGGTTTACCATCTGATCTAGTCAGAATACAGGAAGGTTATATAGTTTACCTCCATCTAGTCAGAATACAGGAAGGTTATATAGTTTACCACCATCTAGTCAGAATACAGGAAGGTTATATAGTTTAACTCCATCAGATCTAGTAAGAATACAGGAAGGTTATATAGTTTAATTCCATCTAGTCAGAATATAGGAAGGTTATATAGTTTAACTCCATCAGATCTAGTAAGAATACAGGAAGGTTATATAGTTTACCTCCATCTGATGTAGTCAGAATACAGGAAGGTTATATAGTTTAACTCCATCTAGTCATAATACAGGAAGGTTATATAGTTTAACTCCATCTAGTCAGAATACAGGAAGGTTATATATTTTAACTCCATCAGATCTAGTAAGAATACAGGAAGGTTATATAGTTTACCTCCATCTGATCTAGTCAGAATACAGGAAGGTTATATAGTTTACCTCCATCTAGTCAGAATACAGGAAGGTTATATGGTTTACCATCTGATCTAGTCAGAATACAGGAAGGTTATATAGTTTACCTCCATCTAGTCAGAATACAGGAAGGTTATATAGTTTACCACCATCTAGTCAGAATACAGGAAGGTTATATAGTTTAATTCCATCTAGTCAGAATATAGGAAGGTTATATAGTTTAACTCCATCAGATCTAGTAAGAATACAGGAAGGTTATATAGTTTACCTCCATCTGATGTAGTCAGAATACAGGAAGGTTATATAGTTTAACTCCATCTAGTCATAATACAGGAAGGTTATATAGTTTAACTCCATCTAGTCAGAATACAGGAAGGTTATATAGTTTAATTCCATCTAGTCAGAATATAGGAAGGTTATATAGTTTAACTCCATCAGATCTAGTAAGAATACAGGAAGGTTATATAGTTTACCTCCATCTGATGTAGTCAGAATACAGGAAGGTTATATAGTTTAACTCCATCTAGTCATAATACAGGAAGGTTATATAGTTTAACTCCATCTAGTCAGAATACAGGAAGGTTATATATTTTAACTCCATCAGATCTAGTAAGAATACAGGAAGGTTATATAGTTTACCTCCATCTGATCTAGTCAGAATACAGGAAGGTTATATAGTTTAACTCCATCTAGTCAGAATACAGGAAGGTTATATAGTTTACCACCATCTAGTCAGAATACAGGAAGGTTATATAGTTTACCTCCATCTGATCTAGTCAGAATACAGGAAGGTTATATAGTTTAACTCCATCTAGTCAGAATACAGGAAGGTTATATAGTTTACCACCATCTAGTCAGAATACAGGAAGGTTATATAGTTTACCTCCATCTGATCTAGTCAGAATACAGGAAGGTTATATAGTTTAACTCCATCTAGTCAGAATACAGGAAGGTTATATAGTTTAACTCCATTTGATCTAGTCAGAATACAGGAAGGTTATATAGTTTACCTCCATCTAGTCAGAATACAGGAAGGTTATATGGTTTACCATCTGATCTAGTCAGAATACAGGAATGTTATATAGTTTACCTCCACCTAGTCAGAATACAGGAAGGTTATATAGTTTACCACCATCTGATCTAGTCAGAATACAGGAAGGTTATATAGTTTAACTCCATCTAGTCAGAATACAGGAAGGTTATATAGTTTTACTCCATCTAGTCAGAATACAGGAAGGTTATATAGTTTACCACCATCTAGTCAGAATACAGGAAGGTTATATAGTTTAACTCCATCTGATCTAGTCAGAATACAGGAAGGTTATATAGTTTACCTCCATCTAGTCAGAATACAGGAAGGTTATATGGTTTACCATCTGATCTAATCAGAATACAGGAAGGTTATATAGTTTACCTCCATCTAGTCAGAATACAGGAAGGTTATATAGTTTACCACCATCTAGTCAGAATACAGGAAGGTTATATAGTTTAACTCCATCTGATCTAGTCAGAATACAGGAAGGTTATATAGTTTAACTCCATCTAGTCAGAATACAGGAAGGTTATATAGTTTTACTCCATCTAGTCAGAATACAGGAAGGTTATATAGTTTAACTCCATCTAGTCAGAATACAGGAAGGTTATATAGTTTAACTCCATCTAGTCAGAATACAGGAAGGTTATATAGTTTACCACCATCTGATCTAGTCAGAATACAGGAAGGTTATATAGTTTACCTCCATCTGATCTAGTCAGAATACAGGAAGGTTATATAGTTTACCTCCATCTGATCTAGTCAGAATACAGGAAGGTTATATAGTTTACCTCCATCTAGTCAGAATACAGGAAGGTTATATGGTTTACCATCTGATCTAGTCAGAATACAGGAAGGTTATGTAGTTTACCTCCATCTAGTCAGAATACAGGAAGGTTATATAGTTTACCACCATCTGATCTAGTCAGAATACAGGAAGGTTATATAGTTTAACTCCATCTAGTCAGAATACAGGAAGGTTATATCGTTTAACTCCATCTAGTCAGAATACAGGAAGGTTATATAGTTTAACTCCATCTAGTCAGAATACAGGAAGGTTATATAGTTTACCACCATATGATCTAGTCAGAATACAGGAAGGTTATATAGTTTAACTCCATCTAGTCAGAATACAGGAAGGTTATATAGTTTACCACCATCTAGTCAGGATACAGGAAGGTTATATAGTTTAACTCCATCTAATCAGAATACACGAAGGTTATATAGTTTACCTCCATCTGATCTAGTCATAATACAGGAAGGTTATATAGTTTAACGCCATCTGATCTAGTCAGAATACAGGAAGGTTATATAGTTTACCTCCATCTAGTCAGAATACAGGAAGGTTATATGGTTTACCATCTGATCTAGTCAGAATACAGGAAGGTTACATAGTTTACCTCCATCTAGTCAGAATACAGGAAGGTTATATAGTTTACCACCATCTGATCTAGTCAGAATACTGGAAGGTTATATAGTTTAACTCCATCTAGTCAGAATACAGGAAGGTTATATAGTTTTACTCCATCTAGTCAGAATACAGGAAGGTTATATAGTTTAACTCCATCTAGTCAGAATACAGGAAGGTTATATAGTTTAACTCCATCTGATCTAGTCAGAATACAGGAAGGTTATATAGTTTACCTCCATCTAGTCAGAATACAGGAAGGTTATATGGTTTACCATCTGATCTAGTCAGAATACAGGAAGGTTATATAGTTTACCTCCATCTAGTCAGAATACAGGAAGGTTATATAGTTTACCACCATCTAGTCAGAATACAGGAAGGTTATATAGTTTAATTCCATCTAGTCAGAATATAGGAAGGTTATATAGTTTAACTCCATCAGATCTAGTAAGAATACAGGAAGGTTATATAGTTTACCTCCATCTGATGTAGTCAGAATACAGGAAGGTTATATAGTTTAACTCCATCTAGTCATAATACAGGAAGGTTATATAGTTTAACTCCATTTAGTCAGAATACAGGAAGGTTATATAGTTTAACTCCATCTAGTCAGAATACAGGAAGGTTATATAGTTTAACTCCATCAGATCTAGTAAGAATACAGGAAGGTTATATAGTTTACCTCCATCTGATCTAGTCAGAATACAGGAAGGTTATATAGTTTAACTCCATCTAGTCAGAATACAGGAAGGTTATATAGTTTACCACCATCTAGTCAGAATACAGGAAGGTTATATAGTTTACCTCCATCTGATCTAGTCAGAATACAGGAAGGTTATATAGTTTAACTCCATCTAGTCAGAATACAGGAAGGTTATATAGTTTACCACCATCTAGTCAGAATACAGGAAGGTTATATAGTTTACCTCCATCTGATCTAGTCAGAATACAGGAAGGTTATATAGTTTAACTCCATCTAGTCAGAATACAGGAAGGTTATATAGTTTACCACCATCTAGTCAGAATACAGGAAGGTTATATAGTTTAACTCCATTTGATCTAGTCAGAATACAGGAAGGTTATATAGTTTACCTCCATCTAGTCAGAATACAGGAAGGTTATATGGTTTACCATCTGATCTAGTCAGAATACAGGAATGTTATATAGTTTACCTCCACCTAGTCAGAATACAGGAAGGTTATATAGTTTACCACCATCTGATCTAGTCAGAATACAGGAAGGTTATATAGTTTAACTCCATCTAGTCAGAATACAGGAAGGTTATATAGTTTTACTCCATCTAGTCATAATACAGGAAGGTTATATAGTTTAACTCCATTTAGTCAGAATACAGGAAGGTTATATAGTTTAACTCCATCTAGTCAGAATACAGGAAGGTTATATAGTTTAACTCCATCAGATCTAGTAAGAATACAGGAAGGTTATATAGTTTACCTCCATCTGATCTAGTCAGAATACAGGAAGGTTATATAGTTTAACTCCATCTAGTCAGAATACAGGAAGGTTATATAGTTTACCACCATCTAGTCAGAATACAGGAAGGTTATATAGTTTACCTCCATCTGATCTAGTCAGAATACAGGAAGGTTATATAGTTTAACTCCATCTAGTCAGAATACAGGAAGGTTATATAGTTTACCACCATCTAGTCAGAATACAGGAAGGTTATATAGTTTACCTCCATCTGATCTAGTCAGAATACAGGAAGGTTATATAGTTTAACTCCATCTAGTCAGAATACAGGAAGGTTATATAGTTTACCACCATCTAGTCAGAATACAGGAAGGTTATATAGTTTAACTCCATTTGATCTAGTCAGAATACAGGAAGGTTATATAGTTTACCTCCATCTAGTCAGAATACAGGAAGGTTATATGGTTTACCATCTGATCTAGTCAGAATACAGGAATGTTATATAGTTTACCTCCACCTAGTCAGAATACAGGAAGGTTATATAGTTTACCACCATCTGATCTAGTCAGAATACAGGAAGGTTATATAGTTTAACTCCATCTAGTCAGAATACAGGAAGGTTATATAGTTTTACTCCATCTAGTCAGAATACAGGAAGGTTATATAGTTTACCACCATCTAGTCAGAATACAGGAAGGTTATATAGTTTACCACCATCTGATCTAGTCAGAATACAGGAAGGTTATATAGTTTAACTCCATCTAGTCAGAATACAGGAAGGTTATATAGTTTAACTCCATCTAGTCAGAATACAGGAAGGTTATATAGTTTAACTCCATCTAGTCAGAATACAGGAAGGTTATATAGTTTACCTCCATCTGATCTAGTCAGAATACAGGAAGGTTATATAGTTTACCTCCATATGATCTAGTCAGAATACAGGAAGGTTATATAGTTTAACTCCATCTAGTCAGAATACAGGAAGGTTATATAGTTTACCACCATCTAGTCAGAATACAGGAAGGTTATATGGTTTACCATCTGATCTAGTCAGAATACAGGAAGGTTATATAGTTTACCTCCATCTAGTCAGAATACAGGAAGATTATATAGTTTACCACCATCTGATCTAGTCAGAATACTGGAAGGTTATATAGTTTAACTCCATCTAGTCAGAATACAGGAAGGTTATATAGTTTTACTCCATCTAGTCAGAATACAGGAAGGTTATATAGTTTAACTCCATCTAGTCAGAATACAGGAAGGTTATATAGTTTAACTCCATCTGATCTAGTCAGAATACAGGAAGGTTATATAGTTTACCTCCATCTAGTCAGAATACAGGAAGGTTATATGGTTTACCATCTGATCTAGTCAGAATACAGGAAGGTTATATAGTTTACCTCCATGTAGTCAGAATACAGGAAGGTTATATAGTTTACCACCATCTAGTCAGAATACAGGAAGGTTATATAGTTTAACTCCATCTAGTCAGAATACAGGAAGGTTATATAGTTTAATTCCATCTAGTCAGAATATAGGAAGGTTATATAGTTTAACTCCATCAGATCGAGTAAGAATACAGGAAGGTTATATAGTTTACCTCCATCTGATGTAGTCAGAATACAGGAAGGTTATATAGTTTAACTCCATCTAGTCATAATACAGGAAGGTTATATAGTTTAACTCCATTTTGTCAGAATACAGGAAGGTTATATAGTTTAACTCCATCTAGTCAGAATACAGGAAGGTTATATAGTTTAACTCCATCAGATCTAGTAAGAATACAGGAAGGTTATATAGTTTACCTCCATCTGATCTAGTCAGAATACAGGAAGGTTATATAGTTTACCTCCATCTAGTCAGAATACAGGAAGGTTATATAGTTTAAATCCATCTGATCTAGTCAGAATACAGGAAGGTTATATAGTTTAACACCATCTTGTCAGAATACAGGAAGGTTATATAGTTTAACACCATCTAGTCAGAATACAGGAAGGTTATATAGTTTAACTCCATCTAGTCAGAATACAGGAAGGTTATATAGTTTAACTCCATCTAGTCAGAATACAGGAAGGTGATATAGTTTAACTCCATCTAGTCAGAATACAGGAAGGTTATATAGTTTACCACCATCTAGTCAGAATACAGGAAGGTTATATAGTTTACCTCGATCTGATCTAGTCAGAATACAGGAAGGTTATATAGTTTAACTCCATCTAGTCAGAATACAGGAAGGTTATATAGTTTACCTCCATCTGATCTAGTCAGAATACAGGAAGGTTATATAGTTTAACTCCATCTAGTCAGAATACAGGAAGGTTATATAGTTTACCACCATCTAGTCAGAATACAGGAAGGTTATATAGTTTAACTCCATTTGATCTAGTCAGAATACAGGAAGGTTATATAGTTTACCTCCATCTAGTCAGAATACAGGAAGGTTATATGGTTTACCATCTGATCTAGTCAGAATACAGGAATGTTATATAGTTTACCTCCACCTAGTCAGAATACAGGAAGGTTATATAGTTTACCACCATCTGATCTAGTCAGAATACAGGAAGGTTATATAGTTTAACTCCATCTAGTCAGAATACAGGAAGGTTATATAGTTTTACTCCATCTAGTCAGAATACAGGAAGGTTATATAGTTTACCACCATCTAGTCAGAATACAGGAAGGTTATATAGTTTAACTCCATCTGATCTAGTCAGAATACAGGAAGGTTATATAGTTTACCTCCATCTAGTCAGAATACAGGAAGGTTATATGGTTTACCATCTGATCTAGTCAGAATACAGGAAGGTTATATAGTTTACCTCCATCTAGTCAGAATACAGGAAGGTTATATAGTTTACCACCATCTAGTCAGAATACAGGAAGGTTATATAGTTTAACTCCATCTAGTCAGAATACAGGAAGGTTATATAGTTTTACTCCATCTAGTCAGAATACAGGAAGGTTATATAGTTTAACTCCATCTAGTCAGAATACAGGAAGGTTATATAGTTTAACTCCATCTAGTCAGAATACAGGAAGGTTATATAGTTTACCACCATCTGATCTAGTCAGAATACAGGAAGGTTATATAGTTTACCTCCATCTGATCTAGTCAGAATACAGGAAGGTTATATAGTTTACCTCCATCTGATCTAGTCAGAATACAGGAAGGTTATATAGTTTACCTCCATCTAGTCAGAATACAGGAAGGTTATATAGTTTACCACCATCTGATCTAGTCAGAATACAGGAAGGTTATATAGTTTACCACCATATGATCTAGTCAGAATACAGGAAGGTTATATCGTTTAACTCCATCTAGTCAGAATACAGGAAGGTTATATAGTTTACCACCATATGATCTAGTCAGAATACAGGAAGGTTATATAGTTTAACTCCATCTAGTCAGAATACAGGAAGGTTATATAGTTTACCACCATCTAGTCAGGATACAGGAAGGTTATATAGTTTACCTCCATCTAATCAGAATACACGAAGGTTATATAGTTTACCTCCATCTGATCTAGTCATAATACAGGAAGGTTATATAGTTTAACGCCATCTGATCTAGTCAGAATACAGGAAGGTTATATAGTTTTCCACCATCTGATCTAGTCAGAATACAGGAAGGTTTTATAGTTTAACACCATCTAGTCAGAATACAGGAAGGTTATATAGTTTACCACCATCTAGTCAGAATACAGGAAGGTTATATAGTTTACCTCCATCTAGTCAGAATACAGGAAGGTTATATAGTTTAAATCCATCTGATCTAGTCAGAATACAGGAAGGTTATATAGTTTAACACCATCTTGTCAGAATACAGGAAGGTTATATAGTTTAACACCATCTAGTCAGAATACAGGAAGGTTATATAGTTTAACTCCATCTAGTCAGAATACAGGAAGGTTATATAGTTTAACTCCATCTAGTCAGAATACAGGAAGGTTATATAGTTTAACACCATCTAGTCATAATACAGGAAGGTTATATAGTTTAACACCATCTGATCTAGTCATAATACAGGAAGGTTATATAGTTTAACTCCATCTGATCTAGTCAGAATACAGGAAGGTTATATAGTTTAACACCATCTAGTCAGAATACAGGAATGTTATATAGTTTAACTCCATCTGATCTAGTCAGAATACAGGAAGGTTATATAGTTTAAATCCATCTAGTCAGAATACAGGAAGGTTATATAGTTTAACTCCATCTAGTCAGAATACAGGAAGGTGATATAGTTTAACTCCATCTAGTCAGAATACAGGAAGGTTATATAGTTTACCACCATCTGATCTAGTCAGAATACCGGAAGGTTATATAGTTTAACTCCATCTGATCTAGTCAGAATACAGGAAGGTTATATAGTTTACCTCCATCTAGTCAGAATACAGGAAGGTTATATGGTTTACCATCTGATCTAGTCAGAATACAGGAAGGTTATATAGTTTACCTCCATCTAGTCAGAATACAGGAAGGTTATATAGTTTACCTCCATCTAGTCAGAATACAGGAAGGTTATATAGTTTACCTCCATCTAGTCAGAATACAGGAAGGTTATATAGTTTACCTCCATCTAGTCAGAATACAGGAAGGTTATATAGTTTAACTCCATCTAGTCAGAATACAGGAAGGTTATATAGTTTAACTCCATCTCTTCAGAATACAGGAAGGTTATATAGTTCAACTCCATCTAGTCAGAATACAGGAAGGTTATATAGTTTACCTCCATCTGATCTAGTCAGAATACAGGAAGGTTATATAGTTTAACTCCATCTAGTCAGAATACAGGAAGGTTATATAGTTTTCCACCATCTAGTCAGAATACAGGAAGGTTATATAGTTTAACTCCATCTGATCTAGTCAGAATACAGGAAGGTTATATAGTTTACCTCCATCTAGTCAGAATACAGGAAGGTTATATAGTTTAACTCCATCTAGTCAGAATACAGGAAGGTTATATAGTTTACCTCCATCTAGTCAGAATACAGGAAGGTTATATAGTTTAACTCCATCTAGTCAGAATACAGGAAGGTTATATAGTTTACCTCCATCTAGTCAGAATACAGGAAGGTTATATAGTTTACCTCCATCTAGTCAGAATACAGGAAGGTTATATGGTTTACCATCTGATCTAGTCAGAATACAGGAAGGTTATATAGTTTACCTCCATCTAGTCATTATACAGGAAGGTTATATAGTTTTCCACCATCTGATCTAGTCAGAATACAGGAAGGTTATATAGTTTAACTCCATATAGTCAGAATACAGGAAGGTTGTATAGTTTTACTCCATCTAGTCAGAATACAGGAAGGTTATATAGTTTAACTCCATCTAGTCAGAATACAGGAAGGTTATATAGTTTAACTCCATCTAATCAGAATATACGAAGGTTATATAGTTTTCCTCCATCTGATCTAGTCAGAATACAGGAAGGTTATATAGTTTAACACCATCTGATCTAGTCAGAATACAGGAAGGTTATATAGTTTTCCACCATCTGATCTAGTCAGAATACAGGAAGGTTTTATAGTTTAACACCATCTAGTCAGAATACAGGAAGGTTATATAGTTTACCACCATCTAGTCAGAATACAGGAAGGTTATATAGTTTAACACCATCTTGTCAGAATACAGGAAGGTTATATAGTTTAACACCATCTAGTCAGAATACAGGAAGGTTATATAGTTTAACACCATCTGATCTAGTCATAATACAGGAAGGTTATATAGTTTAACTCCATCTGATCTAGTCAGAATACAGGAAGGTTATATAGTTTAACACCATCTAGTCAGAATACAGGAATGTTATATAGTTTAACTCCATCTGATCTCGTCAGAATACAGGAAGGTTATATAGTTTAACTCCATCTAGTCAGAATACAGGAAGGTTATATAGTTTAACTCCATCTAGTCAGAATACAGGAAGGTGATATAGTTTAACTCCATCTAGTCAGAATACAGGAAGGTTATATAGTTTACCACCATCTGATCTAGTCAGAATACCGGAAGGTTATATAGTTTAACTCCATCTGATCTAGTCAGAATACAGGAAGGTTATATAGTTTACCTCCATCTAGTCAGAATACAGGAAGGTTATATGGTTTACCATCTGATCTAGTCAGAATACAGGAAGGTTATATAGTTTACCTCCATCTAGTCAGAATACAGGAAGATTATATAGTTTACCTCCATCTAGTCAGAATACAGGAAGGTTATATGGTTTACCATCTGATCTAGTCAGAATACAGGAAGGTTATATAGTTTACCTCCATCTAGTCAGAATACAGGAAGGTTATATAGTTTAACTCCATCTAGTCAGAATACAGGAAGGTTATATAGTTTAACTCCATCTAGTCAGAATACAGGAAGGTTATATAGTTTTACTCCATCTAGTCAGAATACAGGAAGGTTATATAGTTCAACTCCATCTAGTCAGAATACAGGAAGGTTATATAGTTTACCTCCATCTGATCTAGTCAGAATACAGGAAGGTTATATAGTTTAACTCCATCTAGTCAGAATACAGGAAGGTTATATAGTTTTCCACCATCTAGTCAGAATACAGGAAGGTTATATAGTTTAACTCCATCTAGTCAGAATACAGGAAGGTTATATAGTTTACCTCCATCTAGTCAGAATACAGGAAGGTTATATAGTTTAACTCCATCTAGTCAGAATACAGGAAGGTTATATAGTTTACCTCCATCTAGTCAGAATACAGGAAGGTTATATAGTTTACCTCCATCTAGTCAGAATACAGGAAGGTTATATGGTTTACCATCTGATCTAGTCAGAATACAGGAAGGTTATATAGTTTACCTCCATCTAGTCAGAATACAGGAAGGTTATATAGTTTTCCACCATCTGATCTAGTCAGAATACAGGAAGGTTATATAGTTTTACTCCATCTAGTCAGAATACAGGAAGGTTATATAGTTTAACTCCATCTAGTCAGAATACAGGAAGGTTATATAGTTTACCACCATCTGATCTAGTAAGAATACAGGAAGGTTATATAGTTTACCTCCATCTGATCTAGTCAGAATACAGGAAGGTTATATAGTTTAACTCCATCTAATCAGAATACACGAAGGTTATATAGTTTACCTCCATCTGATCTAGTCAGAATACAGGAAGGTTATATAGTTTACCTCCATCTAGTCAGAATACAGGAAGGTTATATGGTTTACCATCTGATCTAGTCAGAATACAGGAAGGTTATATAGTTTACCTCCATCTAGTCAGAATACAGGAAGGTTATATAGTTTACCACCATCTGATCTAGTCAGAATACAGGAAGGTTATATAGTTTAACTCCATCTAGTCAGAATACAGGAAGGTTATATAGTTTTACTCCATCTAGTCAGAATACAGGAAGGTTATATAGTTTAACTCCATCTAGTCAGAATACAGGAAGGTTATATAGTTTAACTCCATCTAGTCAGAATACAGGAAGGTTATATAGTTTACCACCATCTGATCTAGTCAGAATACAGGAAGGTTATATAGTTTACCACCATCTAGTCAGGATACAGGAAGGTTATATAGTTTAACTCCATCTGATCTAGTCAGAATACAGGAAGGTTATATAGTTTAACTCCATCTAATCAGAATACACGAAGGTTATATAGTTTACCTCCATCTGATTTAGTCATAATACAGGAAGGTTATATAGTTTAACGCCATCTGATCTAGTCAGAATACAGGAAGGTTATATAGTTTTCCACCATCTGATCTAGTCAGAATACAGGAAGGTTATATAGTTTAACACCATCTAGTCAGAATACAGGAAGGTTATATAGTTTACCACCATCTAGTCAGAATACAGGAAGGTTATATAGTTTACCTCCATCTAGTCAGAATACAGGAAGGTTATATAGTTTAACTCCATCTGATCTAGTCAGAATACAGGAAGGTTATATAGTTTAACACCATCTTGTCAGAATACAGGAAGGTTATATAGTTTAACACCATCTAGTCAGAATACAGGAAGGTTATATAGTTTAACACCATCTGATCTAGTCATAATACAGGAAGGTTATATAGTTTAACTCCATCTGATCTAGTCAGAATACAGGAAGGTTATATAGTTTACCACCATCTGATCTAGTCAGAATACAGGAAGGTTATATAGTTTAACACCATCTAGTCAGAATACAGGAATGTGTTATAGTTTAACTCCATCTGATCTAGTCAGAATACAGGAAGGTTATATAGTTTAACTCCATCTAGTCAGAATACAGGAAGGTTATATAGTTTAACTCCATCTAGTCAGAATACAGGAAGGTTATATAGTTTAACTCCATCTAGTCAGAATACAGGAAGGTTATATAGTTTACCACCATCTGATCTAGTCAGAATACCGGAAGGTTATATAGTTTACCACCATCTGATCTAGTCAGAATACAGGAAGGTTATATAGTTTTAATTCCATCTAGTCAGAATACAGGAAGGTTATATAGTTTAACTCCATCTAGTCAGAATACAGGAAGGTTATATCGTTTAACTCCATCTAGTCAGAATACAGGAAGGTTATATAGTTTAACTCCATCTAGTCAGAATACAGGAAGGTTATATAGTTTTACTCCATCTAGTCAGAATACAGGAAGGTTATATAGTTTAACTCCATCTGATCTAGTCAGAATACAGGAAGGTTATATAGTTTACCACCATCTGATCTAGTCAGAATACAGGAAGGTTATATAGTTTAACTCCATCTAGTCAGAATACAGGAAGGTTATATAGTTTAACACCATCTGATCTAGTCAGAATACAGGAAGGTTATATAGTTTAACTCCATCTAGTCAGAATACAGGACGGTTATATAGTTTAACTCCATCTGATCTAGTCAGAATACAGGAAGGTTATATAGTTTACCTCCATCTGATCTAGTCAGAATACAGGAAGGTTATATAGTTTACCACCATCTGATCTAGTCAGAATACAGGAAGGTTATATAGTTTAAAACCATCTAGTCAGAATACAGGAAGGTTATATAGTTTACCACCATCTGATCTAGTCAGAATACAGGAAGGTTATATAGTTTAACTCCATCTAGTCAGAATACAGGAAAGTTATATAGTTTACCACCATCTGATCTACTCAGAATACAGGAAGGTTATATAGTTTAACTCCATCTGATCTAGTCAGAATACAGGAAGGTTATATAGTTTAACTCCATCTAGTCAGAATACAGGAAGGTTATATAGTTTAACTCCATCTAGTCAGAATACAGGAAGGTTATATAGTTTAACTCCATCTGATCTATTCAGAATACAGGAAGGTTATATAGTTTAACACCATCTAGTCAGAATACAGGAAGGTTATATAGTTTAACTCCATCTAGTCAGAATACAGGAAGGTTAAATAGTTTAACTCCATCTGATCTAGTCAGAATACAGGAAGGTTATATAGTTTACCTCCATCTGATCTAGTCAGAATACAGGAAGGTTATATAGTTTACCACCATCTGATCTAGTCAGAATACAGGAAGGTTATATAGTTTAACTCCATCTAGTCAGAATACAGGAAGGTTATATAGTTTAACACCATCTGATCTAGTCAGAATACAGGAAGGTTATATAGTTTAACACCATCTAGTCTGAATACAGGAAGGTTATATAGTTTAACTCCATCTAGTCAGAATACAGGAAGGTTATATAGTTTACCACCATCTAGTCAGAATACAGGAAGGTTATATAGTTTAACTCCATCTAGTCAGAATACAGGAAGGTTATATAGTTTAACACCATCTGATCTAGTCAGAATACAGGAAGGTTATATAGTTTAACACCATCTAGTCTGAATACAGGAAGGTTATATAGTTTAACTCCATCTAGTCAGAATACAGGAAGGTTATATAGTTTCAGTAATGTCTTAAACCATGTAGTCTACACTGTCCCAGTAATGTACTGCAGAATCATCCTGTTTTGGGGATATTTGGGTATTTTAAATTTGGTCACCCTGGGTATGTCTGTACACTTTCCCTCTTCTGTAGTCATTTATACCCGTGTGTGAATCCTTTATTTCATTACATTTTGACCACCAAGATGACATTTTCTGTAGGCTACAGCAATAACCCATTGGAACTGAAACTTGGCATGGACATTTATCCACATTTACACCTTAGGTCCTGTGGAAGATTTGGTCATTCGTGATGATATGATACAGCACACTTGCTGGCTCTTTCTGAGTCTGGGACAATGTACTGTCTGTGATGAGGGGTCTGGGATGAGTGGTCTGGAACAATGTACTGTCTGGGATGAGGGGTCTGGGACAATGTACTGTCTGGGATGAGGGGTCTGGGATGAGTGGTCTGGGACAATGTACTGTCTGGGATGAGGGGTCTGGGATGAGGGGTCTGAGACAATGTACTGTCTGGGATGAGGGGTCTGGGACAATGTACTGTCTGGGATGAGGGGTCTGAGACAATGTACTGTCTGGGATGAGGGGTCTGGGACAATGTACTGTCTGGGATGAGGGGTCTGGGACAATGTACTGTCTGGGATGAGGAGTCTGGGACAATGTACTGGGATGAGGTGTCTGGGATGAGGGGTCTGGGACAATGTACTGTCTGGGATGAGGGGTCTGGGATGAGGGGTCTGAGACAATGTACTGTCTGGGATGAGGGGTCTGGGACAATGTACTGTCTGGGATGAGGGGTCTGGGACAATGTACTGTCTGGGATGAGGAGTCTGGGACAATGTACTGGGATGAGGTGTCTGGGATGAGGAGTCTGGGACAATGTACTGTCTGGTATGAGGGGTCTGGGATGAGGAGTCTGGGATGAGGAGTCTGGGATGAGGAGTCTGGGATGAGGAGTCTGGGACAATGTACTGTCTGGGATGAGGAGTCTGGGACAATGTACTGGGATGAGGTGTCTGGGATGAGGAGTCTGGGACAATGTACTGTCTGGTATGGGGGGTCTGGGATGAGGAGTCTGGGATGAGGAGTCTGGGATGAGGAGTCTGGGATGAGGAGTCTGGGATGAGGAGTCTGGGATGAGGAGTCTGGGATGAGGAGTCTGGGACAATGTACTGTCTGGGATGAGGGGTCTGGGATGAGGAGTCTGGGATGAGGAGTCTGGGATGAGGAGTCTGGGATGAGGAGTCTGGGATGAGGAGTCTGGGACAATGTACTGTCTGGGATGAGGAGTCTGGGATGAGGGGTCTGGGATGAGGGGTCTGGGATGAGGGGTCTGGGATGAGGGGTCTGGGATGAGGGGTCTGGGACGAGGGGTCTGGGACGAGGGGTCTGGGACGAGGGGTCTGGGACGAGGGGTCTGGGACGAGGGGTCTGGGACGAGGGGTCTGGGATGAGGGGTCTGGGACGAGGGGTCTGGGATGAGGAGTCTGGGATGAGGAGTCTGGGACAATGTACTGTCTGGGATGAGGAGTCTGGGATGAGGAGTCTGGGATGAGGAGTCTGGGACAATGTACTGTCTGGGATGAGGAGTCTGGGATGAGGAGTCTGGGATGAGGGGTCTGGGATGAGGAGTCTGGGATGAGGAGTCTGGGATGAGGAGTCTGGGATGAGGAGTCTGGGATGAGGAGTCTGGGATGAGGAATAATACAGAATAATAAAACAAACACAAAAATAAATGTTATAAAAAAAATCACATTCAACTACATAGAGGTCCTCAATCAATCATCTAACTGGCACATCTTATCTGTTTTTATTTTTTAAAACACAGTATGAAAAAAAGAGAGTCTATATACATTGTGTGCAAAAGGCATGAGGAGGTAGGCGAATAATTACAATTATGCAGATTAACACTGGAGTGATAAATGATCAGATGGTTATGTACAGGTAGAGATATTGGTGTGCAAAAGAGCCGAAAAGTAAATAAATAAAAACAGTATGGGGATGAGGTAGGTGAAAATGGGTGGGCTATTTACCGATAGACTATGTACAGCTGCAGCGATCGGTTAGCTGCTCAGATAGCAGATGTTTGAAGTTGGTGAGGGAGATAAAAGTCTCCAACTTCAGTGATTTTTGCAATTCGTTCCAGTCACAGGAAGCAGAGAACTGGAACGAAAGGCGGCCAAATGAGGTGTTAGCTTTAGGGATGATCAGTGAGATACATCTGCTGGAGCGCGTGCTAAGGATGGGTGTTGCCATCCTGAGAGGGGTTGGTAACTTATGATTATTTTCTTAATTAATGAAGTTACATATCGAGGGAGTTTCTGTCATATTGATTTGTAAATAAATAAGAGAATGCATCTCTCTTCTTTCAGACAGAGAGGTCCATCCCACATTAAGTACAGACTACAGTGATGAGTCCTAACATGTGATAAAACATCCATCCCACATTAAGTACAGACTACAGTGATGAGTCCTAACATGTGATAAAACATCCATCCCACATTAAGTACAGACTACAGTGATGAGTCCTAACATGTGATAAAACATCCATCCCACATTAAGTACAGACTACAGTGATGAGTCCTAACATGTGATAAAACATCCATCCCACATTAAGTACAGACTACAGTGATGAGTCCTAACATTGTCCTGTGATAAAACATATTGGTAGACAGTGGCCAAGGGTTTTTAAACAGAGGTTGCATCAATAAGGGATCATATCTTTCACCTGGATTCACCTGGTCAGTCTGTCATGGAAAGAGCAGGTGTTCATAATGTTTTGTATACTCAGTGTATAGTTGCTGACCACCTGCAGTACCCCGGTTGGCCTTCAACTTGAGTTACTTAATGAGAGGGGGCAGCACTGAGCCAGCCTGCATGTTATGTCTAATGGCAGCCTGCAGTACCCCGGTTGGCCTTCAACTTGAGTTACTTAATGAGAGAGGGCAGCACTGAGCTAGCCTGCAACGTCACTTCCTGGAGTAGTTCAAACTGTCTACATAAATCTCCCACATGAGACGCCATCTTAAATGACTATATTTAGCTTCAATGCTGTTGAGTCTTCACATAGGAATGAATGATGTCATAATGGGCCAGAATCCATGGAGCAACAGGAAGTTGTCTTTAATTAACTGTGTGTTGTTTGTTTTTCTCCAGGGTCGTCTGAGGTTGTTGGACCGGCTGACCCAGTCGTTGCCTTAGCTGGTGATGACGTCATTCTACCATGTTCCCTGAAACCCAGTGTCAGTGCTGAGGACATGACAGTGCAGTGGACAAGATTGAACCTGAAAACAGAAAAGGTCCACCTTTACCTTGACGGTCGAGACTCCAATTGGGATCAGTTTCCATCCTACAGGGGAAGAACATCAATGTTTCATGAAGAACTGAAGAACGGCATCGTCTCCTTAATGCTGACCAGAGTTACTCTCTCTGATACTGGAAACTACAGGTGCTTCATTCCAACACTGACCAGCCAGGTGAAGGAAACCACCGTTCAACTCCTTGTTGGTGAGTCATGAATACTGGAGATGTGATCAGAGGTTGTATTGGTAAATCTGGCTAAATGATTGGCTGCTAAAATATCAACATGTCTTCCTCCCTCATCATTCCTTCCTCTGTTATAGATCATGTATTCAGCTGGTCTTCCTCCCTCATCATTCCTTCCTCTGTTATAGATCACGTATTCAGCTGGTCTTCCTCCCTCATCATATATTCAGCTGGTCTTCCTCCCTCATCATGTATTCAGCTGGTCTTCCTCCCTCATCATGTATTCAGCTGGTCTTCCTCCCTCATCATGTATTCAGCTGGTCTTCCTCCCTCATGTATTCAGCTGGTCTTCCTCCCTCATCATGTATTCAGCTGGTCTTCCTCCCTCATCAATCCTTCCTCTGTTATAGATAATGTATTCAGCTGGTCTTCCTCCCTTATTATTCCATCCTCTTTTATAGATCATGTATTCAACTGGTCTTCCTCCCTCATCATGTATTCAGCTGGTCTTCCTCCCTCATCATTCCTTCCTCTGTTATAGATCATGTATTCAGCTGGTCTTCCTCCCTCATCATGTATTCAGCTGGTCTTCCTTCCTCATCATGTATTCAGCTGGTCTTCCTCCCTCATCATGTATTCAGCTGGTCTTCCTCCCTCATCATGTATTCAGCTGGTCTTCCTCCCTCATCATGTATTCAGCTGGTCTTCCTCCCTCATCATTCCTATCTCTGTTAGAGATCATGTTATCAGCTGGTCTTCCGCCCTCATCATGTATTCAGCTGGTCGTCCTCCCTCATCATTCCTTCCTCTGTTATAGATCATGTATTCAGCTGGTCTTCCTCCCTCTTCATGTATTCAGCTGGTCTTCCTCCCTCATCATTCCTTCCTCTGTTATAGATAATGTATTCAGCTGGTCGTCCTCCCTCATCATTCCTTCCTCTGTTATAGATCATGTATTCAGCTGGTCTTCCTCCCTCATGTTTTCAGCTGTTCAGCACACAGCCTTTACAACACACTCCTCACACATCCAAACCTCCCACACTGTCACACTGTCTGTGTCCCAATATTCCTACTAGGCATTTCTTAAATAGCAGGAAGTGTTTAATGTTGTTGATTAGGTATTTCTCAAATAGCAGGAAGTGTTTAATGTTGTTGATTAGGTATTTCTCAAATAGCAGGAAGTGTTTAATGTTGTTGATTAGGTATTTCTCAAATAGCAGGAAGTGTTTAATGTTGTTGATTAGGTATTTCTCAAATAGCAGGAAGTGTTTAATGTTGTTGATTAGGTATTTCTCAAATAGCAGGAAGTGTTTAATGTTGTTAATACTGGAGTGCTGCAGGGTTCTGTTAATATTGAAGTGCTGCAGGGTTCTGCTCATACTGGGGTGCTGCAGGATTCTGTTAATACTGGAGTGCTGCAGGGTTCTGTTAATATTGGAGTGCTGCAGTGTTCTGTTAATATTGGAGTGCTGCAGGGTTCTGTTAATACTGGAGTGCTGCAGGGTTCTGTTAATACTGGAGTGCTGCAGGGTTCTGTTAATACTGGAGTGCTGCAGTGTTCTGTTAATACTGGAGTGCTGCAGGGTTCTGTTAATACTGGAGTGCTGCAGGGTTCTGTTAATACTGGAGTGCTGCAGGGTTCTGTTAATACTGGAGTGCTGCAGGGTTCTGTTAATACTGGAGTGCTGCAGGGTTCTGTTAATACTGGAGTGCTGCAGGGTTCTGTTAATACTGGAGTGCTGCAGGGTTCTGTTAATACTGGAGTGCTGCAGGGTTCTGTTAATACTGGAGTGCTGCAGGGTTCTGTTAATACTGGAGTGCTGCAGGGTTCTGTTAATACTGGAGTGCTGCAGGGTTCTGTTAATACTGGAGTGCTGCAGGGTTCTGTTAATACTGGAGTGCTACAGGGTTCTGTTAATACTGGAGTGCTGCAGGGTTCTGTTAATACTGGAGTGCTGCAGGGTTCTGTTAATACTGGAGTGCTGCAGGGTTCTGTTAATACTGGAGTGCTGCAGGGTTCTGTTATTACTGGAGTTCTGTTATTACTGGAGTTCTGTTATTACTGGAGTTCTGTTATTACTGGAGTTCTGTTAATACTGGAGCGCTGCAGGGTTCTGTTAATACTGGAATGCTGCAGGGTTCTGTTAATACTGGAGTGCTGCATGGTTCTGTTCATGACATCTGACCATCTTTCTGTTAATACTGGAGTGCTGCATGGTTCTGTTCATGACATCTGACCATCTTTCTGTTAATACTGGAGTGCTGCAGGGTTCTGTTCAGGTTTAATGTTGTTGACTAGGTATTTCTCAAACAGCAGGAAGTGTAATGTTGTTGACTAGGCATTTCTCAAATAGCAGGAAGTGTAATGTTGTTGTTTAGGTATTTCTCAGATAGCAGGAAGTGTTTAGTGTTGTTGATTAGGCATTTCTCAAATAGCAGGAAGTGTTTAATGATGTTTATTAGGCATTTAGGCAAAGGTCCATCTAGGGTTGCAAAGGGTCGGAAACCTTCTGGTAAATGTCCGGACATTTTCTATGGGAAGTTAAGGGAATTTTGCTTTAATTCACCAAAAAACTTAGCTTATATCAGTGAACCTTTTTTTGTGGGATACACATAAGGCAATTCTAGGTCTTGTGGCATATTTTGTTTAAACTATCCCCAATTCAATGGAAATGCAACCCTCTGCATTAGAGGTCGACCGATTTAATCGGCATGGTTAATTAGGGCCGATTTCAAATTTTCAGAACAATCGGTAATCTGCATTTTTGGACGCCGATTACATTGCATTCCACGAGGAGACTTCGTGGCAGGCTGACTACCTGTTACGCGAGTGCAGCAAGGAGCCAAAATAAGTTGCTAGCTAGCATTAAACTTATCTTATAAAAAACAATCAATCTTCACATAATCACTAGTTAACTACACATGGTTGATGATATTACAAGGTTAACTAGCTTGTCCTGCGTTGCATCGAATCTACTTCAACTTCGCCAAATTCTGCTTGCAGATGTAAGAGAAGAAATCCCTACTGCCCACTTCACTGTTGCTCCAAGCAGAGAAAACTGCAGTTCTGAAATATATCAAAGTACTATAATTTTACAGATGTATGTTGAAAACGTTTTTGGGAGATGCGATGGATCATTGGGCATCAATTCAATATCCCTTTCTTTTGTTGTTCAGTGAAATCATCCCATGTGAAGAGTCAACTCATTTAATTAAAGTTCAATTCGTAACTAAATAGTTTTTATATTTATAATGGAAGGATTTAATCATGTGCAATTTTGTTTTTAATGTCTACTTATGATCAGGTTAAAGGTTTATGTTTCTGTCTCCATATGATATGGTAAATATATCCAATGCAAAAAACATCTACATTTAAATGGTTAATATTAATTCATTAATATTAATTTGCATATATTCCCATTGATCCCCACGGAAAGTTTCCACCTCTGAATATTCCCCAAATGTGCAACTCTACATATAGATATGTGTATATTTGTAGATATGTGGTAGTGGTGGACTAGGGGCCTGAGGGCACACAGTGTGTTGTGAAATCTGTGAATGTATTGTAATGGTTTAAAATTGTGTCAACTGCCTTAATGTTGCTGGACCCCAGGAAGAGTAGCTGCTGCCTTGGCAGGAACTAATGGGGATCCATAATAAACCCCAGGAATAGTAGCTGCTGCCTTGGCAGGAACTAATGGGGATCCATAATAAACCCCAGGAAGAGTAGCCGCTGCCTTGGCAGGAACTAATGGGGATCCATAATAAACCCCAGGAATAGTAGCTGCTGCCTTGGCAGGAACTAATGGGGATCCATAATAAACCCCAGGAAGAGTAGCTGCTGCCTTGACAGGAACTAATGGGGATCCATAATAAACCCCAGGAAGAGTAGCTGCTGTCTTGGCAGGAACTAATGAGGATCCATAATAAACCCCAGGAAGAGTAGCTGCTGCCTTGGCAGGAACTAATGGGGATCCATAATAAATACAAATGCAAACTACAAATCTTGTATCTGTGTAGGTGCTGTATCTCAGCCAGTGATCTCTGTTGTATATTGTATCTGTGTAGGTGCTGTATCTCAGCCAGTGATCTCTGTTTTATCTTGTATCTGTGTAGGTGCTGTATCTCAGCCAGTGATCTGTTTTATCTTGTATCTGTGTAGGTGCTGTATCTCAGCCAGTGATCTCTGTTTTATCTTGTATCTGTGTAGGTGCTGTATCTCAGCCAGTGATCTGTTTTATCTTGTATCTGTAGGTGCTGTATCTCAGCCAGTGATCTGTTTTATCTTGTATCTGTAGGTGCTGTATCTCAGCCAGTGATCTCTATTGTTGGAACTAAAGACTGGGGGGTGGTCCTGAAGTGTGAGTCTGGAGGCTGGTTTCCTGAACCTGAGATGGAGTGGCTGGACAGTTCTGGAACCATCCTACCTGCTGATGGACCTCCAGAGAGACACAGAGACTCAGAGGGCCTCTACGCTCTGAGACGACATGTCACCGTGAACCAGACTGACACCAACAGGTTCACCTGTAGAGTTCACCAGACGGAGATCAACCAGCTGAAGGAGACAGAGATTCATGTCCCAGGTGAGGTCTTCATTGGTTAACCCAAATACCTGAGACCTCTAGTTAGTTAGACTAGTTAGTGGAGGACGGTTTCCTAGGGGATGACCTTATTGGTCTGTTCAGCAGTAATGATGCTTTACTTCCTGTACAGTATATATGTAGTGTTGTAATGGTTTGACATGACTTCTCTGTTTCAGATGACGTGTTTCCTAAATCACAAGTGGCGTTGATTATTGGTCTATCAATACTATTAGCTATTGTAGTTCTCACAGCTTCAGCTGGTGTCTACAAGTGGAGAAAACATACTGAAGGTGAGTTTAACCTTGACCTCTGACTGGTCCTTGATCTCTGACTGGTCCTTGATCTCTGACTGGTCCTTGATGTCTGACTGGTCCTTGATCTCTGACTGGTCCTTGATGTCTGACTGGTCCTTGATCTCTGACTGGTCCTTGATCTCTGACTGGTCCTTGATGTCTGACTGGTCCTTGATCTCTGACTGGTCCTTGATGTCTGACTGGTCCTTGATCTCTGACTGGTCCTTGA
This sequence comes from Oncorhynchus mykiss, assembly GCF_013265735.2. Taxonomy (NCBI): domain Eukaryota; kingdom Metazoa; phylum Chordata; class Actinopteri; order Salmoniformes; family Salmonidae; genus Oncorhynchus; species Oncorhynchus mykiss. The sequence goes on along the minus strand of NC_048573.1, from coordinate 1,300,704 downwards.
TCTCTGACTGGTCCTTGATGTCTGACTGGTCCTTGATCTCTGACTGGTCCTTGATGTCTGACTGGTCCTTGATGTCTGACTGGTCCTTGATCTCTGACTGGTCCTTGATGTCTGACTGGTCCTTGATGTCTGACTGGTCCTTGATCTCTGACTGGTCCTTGATCTCTGACTGGTCCTTGATGTCTGACTGGTCCTTGATCTCTGACTGGTCCTTGATCTCTGACTGGTCCTTGATGTCTGACTGGTCCTTGATCTCTGACTGGTCCTTGATGTCTGACTGGTCCTTGATGTCTGACTGGTCCTTGATGTCTGACTGGTCCTTGATGTCTGACTGGTCCTTGTGTGATATTTTATTTGTATTTTTTTTATTTCTTATTTGCAAAATTGTTAAAAAGCTGTTTTTGCTTTGTCATTATGGGGTATTGTGATGTCATTGTGGGGTATTGTGATGTCATTGTGGGGTATTGTGATGTCATTGTGGGGTATTGTGATGTCATTGTGGGGTATTGTGATGTCATTATGGGGTATTGTGATGTCATTATGGGGTATTGTGTGTAGATTGGTGAGGGCAAAATAAGGTTTGAATCCATTTTAGAATAAGGCTGTAACATAACAAAATGTGGAAAAAGTCAAGGAATGACCCATATACTATGTATTAGATCAGGATATAACTAGGAATGACCCATATACTGTCCATTAGACTCTATTCATTTATACCAGGTTACCTTCAGACCAGTCCTGTATTAGATCAGGATATAACTAGGAATGACCCATATACTGTCCATTAGACTCTATTCATTTATACCAGGTTACCTTCAGACCAGTCCTGTATTAGATCAGGATATAACTAGGAATGACCCATATACTGTCCATTAGACTCTATTCATTTATACCAGGTTACCTTCAGACCAGTCCTGTATTAGATCAGGATATAACTAGGAATGACCCATATACTGTCCATTAGACTCTATAATACTGTCCTGGTCAATTGTTTATCACAGATCTGATGGTTTTAATGGTTTACTGTATTTGAATTTGTTTTTTAAAGACTGTTTTCTTTGTGTTTAAGCTTTTTAATGATTATTATTGTAATGCTTTTATACATTTGTTTTCTTTTGTCTACAGAGAAGAAGATTAGAAAACAAATGGAAGAACAAGGTAAGTGGGCTGTTGACTTGTTATATATAGAGATTATGATTATTACTATAATACTGATGGGTCAACTGTTTCTCACAGACCTCATGGTTTATTACTAGAATACTGATGGGTCAACTGTTAATCACAGACCTCATGGTTTATTACTATAATACTGATGGGTCAACTGTTAATCACAGACCTCATGGTTTATTACTATAATACTGATGGGTCAACTGTTAATCACAGACCTCATGGTTTATTACTATAATACTGATGGGTCAACTGTTAATCACAGACCTCATGGTTTTATGCTTTTCTCTCTTGTGTGTAAATATTCATATTCATGTATTTCCTTGTCTACAGTGATGATGTAGAGTTATATACTGTAGAACTAGAGGACATTACTAGTCAGGTTAGATGTAGAGGACATTACTAGTCAGGTTAGATGTAGAGTTATATACTGTAGAACAAGAGGACATTACTAGTCAGGTTAGATGTAGAGTTATATACTGTAGAACAAGAGGACATTACTAGTCAGGTTAGATGTAGAGGACATTACTAATCAGGTTAGATGTAGAGTTATATACTGTAGAACAAGATGACATTACTAATCAGGTTAGATGTAGAGTTATATACTGTAGAACAAGAGGACATTACTAGTCAGGTTAGATGTAGAGGACATTACTAGTCATGTTAGATGTAGAGGACATTACTAGTCAGGTTAGATGTAGAGGACATTATAACTCTACATCTGTTTTCTTTCCTTTCTAGTTGAATCCCTGTTTGTGAACATACACTCCTACTACCTCATTCAGAATGTTACCATGGTGATTCCCATGGCATTTGCCTTGATCCGTTCTGAGACGTACTCTAAGATCCGTGCTGCCAGGACCAGATGGGACCAGATGGAACTGTTGTACGAGGCTCTAGACTTTGGAGGGGTAAAGCTGAAATCAGACTTTTACAGGATTCTACTGGATCTGGAACCTGACCTTGTCATCGACCTGGGTAAGAACCTCTCTACCTCTGGTTACATATCACTGGAATATAAACCTCATCTAGTCTATCACCTGGGTAAGAACCTCTCTACCTCTGGTTACATATCACTGGAATATAAACCTTATCTAGTCTATCACCTGGGTAAGAACCTCTCTACCTCTGGTTACATATCACTGTAATATAAACCTTATCTAGTATATCACCTGGGTAAGAACCTCTCTACTGGTTGTACTGGGTAGACCAGAGGAACCAGGCTCTGAGGGGTGACCAGTCCTCTGCTGGCTGTACTGGGTAGACCAGAGGAACCAAGCTCTGAGGGGTGACCAGTCCTCTCCTGATGTACTGGGTAGACCAGTCCTCTACTGGCTGTACTGGGTAGAGAGGAACCAGGCTCTGAGGGGTGACCAGTCCTCTACTGACTGTACTGGGTAGACCAGAGGAACCAGGCTCTGAGGGGTGACCAGTCCTCTACTGGCTGTACTGGGTAGACCAGAGGAACCAGGCTCTGAGGAGTGACCAGTCCTCTACTGGCTGTACTGGGTAGAGAGGAACCAGGCTCTGAGGGATGACCAGTCCTCCACTGGCTGTATACTTTACATATATATATATATATAAACTCAAATCAAATCACATTTTATTGGTCACATATGGTTAGCATGGGCGGCCTGTCAGAAGATCCAGGACCCAGTTGCACAGGGCTTGGGACTTGGGTCGACCGATTAATCGGAATGGCCGATTTCAAGTTTTCATAACAATCAGAAATCTGTATTTTTTATTGTTTATAATTATTTTTATTTTTTTACACCTTTATTTAATCTGTATTTAAATAGGCAAGTCAGTTAAGAACACATTTAAGAACACATTCTTATTTTCAATGACGGCCTAGGAACGGTGGGTTAACTGCCTCGTTCAGGGGCAGAAAGACAGATTTTCACCTTGTCAGCTCGGGGGATTCAATCTTGCAACCTTACAGTTAACTAGTCCAACGCAATAACGACCTGCCTCTCTCTCGTGGCACTCCACAAGGAGACTGACTGCCTGTTACGCGAATGCAGTAAGCCAAGGTAAGTTGCTAGCTAGCATTATTAAACTTATCTTATAAAAAACAATCAATCATAATCACAAGTTAACTACACATGGTTGATGATATTACTAGATATTATCTAGCATGTCCTGCATTGCATATAATCTGACTGAGCATACAAGTATCTAAGTATCTGACTGAGTAGGCAGAAGCAGTAAACATTCATTCAAACGTTTTGCCATGACTTCAAGCCTATCAACTCTCGAGATGAGGCTGGTGTAACCGAAGTGAAATGGCTAGCTAGTTAGCGCGCGCTAATAGCGTTTCAAACTTCACTCGCTCTGAGACTTGGGGTGGTTGTTTCCCTTGCTCTGTATGGGTAATGCTGCTTCGATGTGGTGGCTGTTGTCAATTTAGCCTCAAATGAATGTGTTCCTGGTTCGAGCCCAGGGAGGAGTGAGGAGAGGGATGGAAGCTATACTGTTACACTGGCAATACTAAAGTGCCTATAAGAACATCTAATAGTCAAAGGTATATGAAATACAAATGGTATAGAGGGAAATAGTCCTATAATAACTACAACCTAAAACTTCTTACCTGGGAATATTGAAGACTCATGTTAAAAGGAACCACCAGCTTTCATATGATCTCATGTTCTGAGCAAGGAACTGAAACGTTAGCTTTCATACATGGCACATTTTGCACTTTTATGTTCTTCCTCAACACTTTGTTTTTGCATTATTTAAACCAAATTGAACATGTTTCATTATTCATTTGAGGCTAAATTGATTTTATTGATATATTATATTAAGTTAAAATAAGTGTTAATTCAGTATTGTTGTAATTGTCATTATTACAAATAAAAACATATATATTTTTAAAATTGGCCGATTTAATCGGCATCGGCTTTTTTGGTCCTCCAATAATCTGTTTCGGTATCGGCGTTGAAAAATAATAATCGGTCGACCTCTAGTTGTGACCCAGGGTCTCGAGCTTGATGACGAGTTTGGAGAGTACTATGGTGTTAAATGCTGAGCTGTAGTCGATGAACAGCATTCTCTCACAGGTATTCCTCTTGTCCAGATGGGTTAGGGCAGTGTGCAGTGTGGTTGCGATTGTGTATCTTTTGACCTATAGGGGCGGTAAGCAAATTGGAGTGGGTCTAGGGTGTCAGGTAGGTTGGAGGTGATATGGTCCTTGACTAGTCTCTCAAAGCACTTCATGATGACGGAGGTGAATGCTACGGGGCGGTAGTCATTTAGCTCTGGTACCTTAGCTTTCTTGGGAACAGGGACAATGGTGGCCCTCTTGAAGGTATACACGGCTGTGATTATAATCTAAGAGAATTCTCTTGGTAGGTAATGCAGTCGGCATTTGAATGTAAGGAATTCTAGGTCAGGTGATCAAAAGGACTTGAGTTCCTGTATGTTGTTATGATCACACCACTTCTCGTTAATCATAAGGCATACACACCGCCCTTCTTCTTACCAGAGAGATGCTTGTTTCTGTCGGCACGATGCGAAGAAACCAGGTGGCTGTACCGACTCCGATAGCATGTCTCGAGTGAGCCTTGTTTCCATGAAACAGAGAACGTGACAATCTCTGATGTCTCTCTGGAAGGAAACCCTTGCTCGGATTTCGTCTACCTTGTTGTCAAGAGACTGGACATTGGCGAGTAGTATGCTAGGGAGTGGTGCGCGATGTGACCAGAAGACCGCTCCATCTCAGCAAAAAAAGAAATGTCCTCTCACTGTCAACTGCGTTTCTTTTCAGCAAACTTAACGTGTGTAAATATTTGTATGAACATAACAAGATTCAACAACTGTGACATAAACTGAACAAGTTCCACAGACATGTGACTAACAGAAATGGAATAATGTGTCCCTGAACAAATGGGGGGTCAAAAGTAACAGTCAGTATCAGCTCAGTCAGCTTCATTAAGTACTGCAGTGCATCTCCTCCTCATGGACTGCACCAGATTTGACAGTTCTTGCTGTGAGATGTTACCCCACTCTTCCACCAAGGCACCTGCAAGTTCCCAGGCATTTCTGGGGAAATTTCCCTAGCCCTCACCCTCCAATCCAAAAGGTCCCAGACGTGCTCAATGGGATTGAGATCCGGGCTCTTCGCTGGCCATGGCAGAGCACTGACATTTCTGTATTGCAGGAAATCACGCACAGAATGAGCAGTATGCATGGTGGCATTGTCATGCTGGAGGGTCATGTCAGGATGAGCCTGCAGGAAGGGTACCACATGAGGGAGGATGTCTTCCCTGTAACGCACAGCGTTGAGATTGCCTGCAATGACAACAAGCTCAGTCCGATGAGGACCTGCCTTACAACAGGCCTACAAGCCCTCAGTCCAGCCTCTTTCCGCTTATTGCGGACAGTCTGTGCACTGATGGAGGGATTGTGCGTTCCTGGTGTAACTCGGGCAGTTGTTGTTGCCATCCTGTACCTGTCCCGCAGGTGTGATGTTCGGATGTACCGATCCTGTGCAGGTGTTGTTACACGTGTTCTGCCTCTGCGAGGACGATCAGCTGTCCGTCTTGTCTCCTTGTAATGCTGTCTTAGGCGTCTCACAGTACAGATATTGCAATTTATTGCCCTGGCCAAATCTGCAGTCCTCATGCCTCCTTGCAGCATGCCTAAGGCACGTTCACACAGAGGAGCAGGGACCCTGGGCATTTTTCTTTTGGTGTTTTTCAGAGTCAGTAGAAAGGTCTCTTTAGTGCCCTATGTTTTCATAACTGTGACCTTAATTGCCTACCGTCTGTAAGCTGTTAGTGTCTTAATGACCGTTCCACAGGTGCAAATTCATTAATTGGGGCGGCAGGGTAGCCTAGTGGTTAGAGCGTTGGACTAGTAACCGGAAGGTTGCGAGTTCAAACCCCCAAGCTGACAAGGTACAAATCTGTCGTTCTGCCCCTGAACAGGCAGTTAACCCACTGTTCCCAGGCCGTCATTGTAAATAAGAATTTGTTCTTAACTGACTTGCCTGGTTAAATAAAGGTAAAAAAAAAAAAAAAAAATTGTTTATGGTTCATTGAACAAACAAGCATAACTCTATATCTAACCTGACTAGTAATGTCCTCTTGTACAGTGTTAAAACCCTTTACAATGAAGATCTGTGAAGTTATTTGGATTTTTTCAAATTATCGTTGAAAGACAGGGTCCTGAAAAAGGGACGTTTCTTTTTTTGCTGAGTTTAGGTTGGGAATGAAAATGTAGCTGTTAGGTACGGGTTAATGTTAGGATGTTAGGATGAACCGATATGGTCATGTATACATTGGGTTAGGGATGAACAGACCAGTCCCAAATCCCTGTGATTCACATGAAGAAAAGAAGTATATAACTACATCTAACCTGACTAGTAATGTCCTCTACATCTAACCTGACTAGTAATGTCCTCTACATCTAACCTCACTAGTAATGTCCTCTTGTTCTACAGTATATAACTCTACATCTAACCTGACTAGTAATGTCCTCTAGTTCTACAGTATATAACTCTACATCTAACCTGACTAGTAATGTCCTCTACATCTAACCTGACTAGTAATGTCCTCTTGTTCTACAGTATATAACTCTACATCTAACCTGACTAGTAATGTCCTCTACATCTAACCTGACTAGTAATGTCCTCTTGTTCTACATTATATAACTCTACATCTAACCTGACTAGTAATGTCCTCTACATCTAACCTGACTAGTAATGTCCTCTTGTTCTACAGTATATAACTCTACATCTAACCTGACTAGTAATGTCCTCTTGTTCTACAGTATATAACTCTACATCTAACCTGACTAGTAATGTCCTCTACATCTAACCTGACTAGTAATGTCCTCTACATCTAACCTGACTAGTAATGTCCTCTACATCTAACCTGACTAGTAATGTCCTCTTGTTCTACAGTATATAACTCTACATCTAACCTGACTAGTAATTTCCTCTTGTTCTACATTATATAACTCTATATCTAACCTGAATAGTAATGTCCTCTTGTTCTACAGTATATAACTCTACATCTAACCTGACTAGTAATGTCCTCTTGTTCTACAGTATATAACTCTACATCTAACCTGACTAGTAATGTCCTCTTGTTCTACAGTATATAACTCTACATCTAACCTGACTAGTAATGTCCTCTACATCTAACCTGACTAGTAATGTCCTCTTGTTCTACAGTATATAACTCTACATCTAACCTGACTAGTAATGTCCTCTAGTTCTACAGTATATAACTCTACATCTAACCTGACTAGTAATGTCCTCTACATCTAACCTGACTAGTAATGTCCTCTTGTTCTACAGTATATAACTCTACATCTAACCTGACTAGTAATTTCCTCTTGTTCTACATTATATAACTCTATATCTAACCTGACTAGTAATGTCCTCTTGTTCTACAGTATATAACTCTACATCTAACCTGACTAGTAATGTCCTCTTGTTCTACAGTATATAACTCTACATCTAACCTGACTAGTAATGTCCTCTTGTTCTACAGTATATAACTCTACATCTAACCTGACTAGTAATGTCCTCTACATCTAACCTGACTAGTAATGTCCTCTTGTTCTACAGTATATAACTCTACATCTAACCTGACTATTAATGTCCTCTTGTTCTACAGTATATAACTCTACATCTAACCTGACTAGTAATGTCCTCTACATCTAACCTGGCTAGTAATGTCCTCTACATCTAACCTGACTAGTAATTTCCTCTTGTTCTACAGTAAATAACTCTACATCTAACCTGACTAGTAATGTCCTCTACATCTAACCTGACTAGTAATGTCCTCTACATCTAACCTGACTAGTAATGTCCTCTACATCTAACCTGACTAGTAATGTCCTCTTGTTCTACAGTATATAACTCTACATCCAACCTGACTAGTAATGTCCTCTTGTTCTACAGTATATAACTCTACATCTAACCTGACTAGTAATGTCCTCTACATCTAACCTGACTAGTAATTTCCTCTTGTTCTACAGTATATAACTCTACATCTAACGTGACTAGTAATGTCCTCTACATCTAACTTGACTAGTAATGTCCTCTTGTTCTACAGTATATAACTCTACATCTAACCTGACTAGTAATGTCCTCTTGTTCTACAGTATATAACTCTACATCTAACCTGACTAGTAATGTCCTCTTGTTCTACAGTATATAACTCTACATCTAACCTGACTAGTAATGTCCTCTTGTTCTACAGTATATAACTCTACATCTAACCTGACTAGTAATGTCCTCTACATCTAACCTGACTAGTAATGTCCTCTTGTTCTACAGTATATAACTCTACATCTAACCTGACTAGCAATGTCCTCTACATCTAACCTGACTAGTAATGTCCTCTTGTTCTACAGTATATGACTCTACATCTAACCTGACTAGTAATGTCCTCTTCTTCTACAGTATATAACTCCACATCTAACCTGACTAGTAATGTCCTCTACATCTAACCTGACTAGTAATGAATGTCCTCTTGTTCTACAGTATATAACTCCACATCTAACCTGACTAGTAATGTCCTCTACATCTAACCTGACTAGCAATGTCCTCTTGTTCTACAGTATATAACTCTACATCTAACCTGACTAGTAATGTCTTCTACATCTAACCTGACTAGTAATGTCCTCTTGTTATACAGTATATAACTCTACATGTAACCTGACTAGTAATGTCCTCTAGTTCTACAGTATATAACTCTACATCTAACCTGACTAGTAATGTCCTCTACATCTAACCTGACTAGTAATGTCCTCTACATCTAACCTGACTAGTAATGTCCTCTTTTTCTACAGTATATAACTCTACATCTAACCTGACTAGTAATGTCCTCTTGTTCTACAGTATATAACTCTACATCTAACCTGACTAGTAATGTCCTCTACATCTAACCTGACTAGTAATGTCCTCTTGTTCTACAGTATATAACTCTACATCTAACCTGACTAGTAATGTCCTCTTGTTCTACAGTATATAACTCTACATCTAAACTGACTAGCAATGTCCTATTGTTCTACAGTATATAACTCTACATCTAACCTGACTAGTAATGTCCTTTACATCTAACCTGACTAGTAATGTCCTCTACATCTAACCTGACTAGCAATGTCCTCTACATCTAACCTGACTAGTAATGTCCTCTTGTTCTACAGTATATGACTCTACATCTAACCTGACTAGTAATGTCCTCTTGTTCTACAGTATATAACTCCACATCTAACCTGACTAGTAATGTCTTCTACATCTAACCTGACTAGTAATGTCCTCTTGTTCTACAGTATATACCTCTACATCTAACTTGACTAGTTATTTCCTCTTGTTCTACATTATATAACTCTATATCTAACCTGACTAGTAATGTCCTCTTGTTCTACAGTATATAACTCTACATCTAACCTGACTAGTAATGTCCTCTAGTTCTACAGTATATAACTCTACATCTAACCTGACTAGTAATGTCCTCTACATCTAACCTGACTAGTAATGTCCTCTTGTTCTACAGTAAATAACTCTACATCTAACCTGACTAGTAATTTCCTCTTGTTCTACAGTATATAACTCTACATCTAACCTGACTAGTAATGTCCTCTACATCTAACCTGACTAGTAATGTCCTCTTGTTCTACAGTATATAACTCTACATCTAACCTGACTAGTAATTTCCTCTTGTTCTACATTATATAACTCTATCTAACCTGACTAGTAATTTCCTCTTGTTCTACAGTATATAACTCTACATCTAACCTGACTAGTAATGTCCTCTACATCTAACCTGACTAGTAATGTCCTCTTGTTCTACAGTATATAACTCTACATCTAACCTGACTAGTAATGTCCTCAACATCTAACCTGACTAGTAATGTCCTCTTGTTCTACAGTATATAACTCTACATCTAACCTGACTATTAATGTCCTCTTGTTCTACAGTATATAACTCTACATCTAACCTGACTAGTAATGTCCTCTACATCTAACCTGGCTAGTAATGTCCTCTACATCTAACCTGACTAGTAATTTCCTCTTGTTCTACAGTAAATAACTCTACATCTAACCTGACTAGTAATGTCCTCTACATCTAACCTGACTAGTAATGTCCTCTACATCTAACCTGACTAGTAATGTCCTCTTGTTCTACAGTATATAACTCTACATCTAACCTGACTAGTAATGTCCTCTTGTTCTACAGTATAAAACTCTACATCTAACCTGACTAGTAATGTCCTCAACATCTAACCTGACTAGTAATGTCCTCTTGTTCTACAGTATATAACTCTACTTCTAACCTGACTATTAATGTCCTCTTGTTCTACAGTATATAACTCTACATCTAACCTGACTAGTAATGTCCTCTACATCTAACCTGGCTAGTAATGTCCTCTACATCTAACCTGACTAGTAATTTCCTCTTGTTCTACAGTAAATAACTCTACATCTAACCTGACTAGTAATGTCCTCTACATCTAACCTGACTAGTAATGTCCTCTACATCTAACCTGACTAGTAATGTCCTCTTGTTCTACAGTATATAACTCTACATCTAACCTGACTAGTAATTTCCTCTTGTTCTACAGTATATAACTCTACATCTAACCTGACTAGTAATGTCCTCTACATCTAACCTGACTAGTAATGTCCTCTTGTTCTACAGTATATAACTCTGCATCTAACCTGACTAGTAATGTCCTCTTGTTCTACAGTATATAACTCTACATCTAACCTGACTAGTAATGTCCTCTACATCTAACCTGACTAGTAATGTCCTCTTGTTCTACAGTATATAACTCTACATCTAACCTGACTAGCAATGTCCTCTACATCTAACCTGACTAGTAATGTCCTCTTGTTCTACAGTATATGACTCTACATCTAACCTGACTAGTAATGTCCTCTACATCTAACCTGACTAGCAATGTCCTCTTGTTCTACAGTATATAACTCTACATCTAACCTGACTAGCAATGTCCTCTTGTTCTACAGTATATAACTCTACATCTAACCTGACTAGTAATGTCTTCTACATCTAACCTGACTAGTAATGTCCTCTACATCTAACCTGACTAGTAATGTCCTCTTGTTCTACAGTATATAACTCTACATCTAACCTGACTAGTAATGTCCTCTACATCTAACCTGACTAGTAATGTCCTCTTGTTCTACAGTATATAACTCTACATCTAACCTGACTAGTAATGTCCTCTTGTTCTACAGTATATAACTCTACATCTAAACTGACTAGCAATGTCCTATTGTTCTACAGTATATAACTCTACATCTAACCTGACTAGTAATGTCCTTTACATCTAACCTGACTAGTAATGTCCTCTACATCTAACCTGACTAGCAATGTCCTCTACATCTAACCTGACTAGTAATGTCCTCTTGTTCTACAGTATATGACTCTACATCTAACCTGACTAGTAATGTCCTCTTGTTCTACAGTATATAACTCCACATCTAACCTGACTAGTAATGTCCTCTACATCTAACCTGACTAGCAATGTCCTCTTGTTCTACAGTATATAACTCTACATCTAACCTGACTAGTAATGTCTTCTACATCTAACCTGACTAGTAATGTCCTCTTGTTCTACAGTATATACCTCTACATCTAACCTGACTAGTAATTTCCTCTTGTTCTACATTATATAACTCTATATCTAACCTGACTAGTAATGTCCTCTTGTTCTACAGTATATAACTCTACATCTAACCTGACTAGTAATGTCCTCTAGTTCTACAGTATATAACTCTACATCTAACCTGACTAGTAATGTCCTCTACATCTAACCTGACTAGTAATGTCCTCTTGTTCTAAATTAAATAACTCTACATCTAACCTGACTAGTAATTTCCTCTTGTTCTACAGTATATAACTCTACATCTAACCTGACTAGTAATGTCCTCTACATCTAACCTGACTAGTAATGTCCTCTTGTTCTACAGTATATAACTCTACATCTAACCTGACTAGTAATTTCCTCTTGTTCTACATTATATAACTCTATATCTAACCTGACTAGTAATGTCCTCTTGTTCTACAGTATATAACTCTACATCTAACCTGACTAGTAATGTCCTCTTGTTCTACAGTATATAACTCTACATCTAACCTGACTAGTAATGTCCTCTACATCTAACCTGACTAGTAATGTCCTCTTGTTCTACAGTATATAACTCTACTTCTAACCTGACTATTAATGTCCTCTTGTTCTACAGTATATTACTCTACATCTAACCTGACTAGTAATGTCCTCTACATCTAACCTGGCTAGTAATGTCCTCTACATCTAACCTGACTAGTAATTTCCTCTTGTTCTACAGTAAATAACTCTACATCTAACCTGACTAGTAATGTCCTCTACATCTAACCTGACTAGTAATGTCCTCTACATCTAACCTGACTAGTAATGTCCTCTTGTTCTACAGTATATAACTCTACATCTAACCTGACTAGTAATGTCCGCTTGTTCTACAGTATATAACTCTACATCTAACCTGACTAGTAATGTCCTCTACATCTAACCTGACTAGTAATTTCCTCTTGTTCTACAGTATATAACTCTACATCTAACCTGACTAGTAATGTCCTCTTGTTCTACAGTATATAACTCTACATCTAACCTGACTAGTAATGTCCTCTAGTTCTACAGTATATAACTCTACATCTAACCTGACTAGTATATACCTCTACATCTAACCTGACTAGTAATTTCCTCTTGTTCTACATTATATAACTCTATATCTAACCTGACTAGTAATGTCCTCTTGTTCTACAGTATATAACTCTACATCTAACCTGACTAGTAATGTCCTCTACATCTAACCTGACTAGTAATGTCCTCTTGTTCTACAGTATATAACTCTACATCTAACCTGACTAGTAATTTCCTCTTGTTCTACATTATATAACTCTATATCTAACCTGACTAGTAATGTCCTCTTGTTCTACAGTATATAACTCTACATCTAACCTGACTAGTAATGTCCTCTTGTTCTACAGTATATAACTCTACATCTAACCTGACTAGTAATGTCCTCTTGTTCTACAGTATATAACTCTACATCTAACCTGACTAGTAATGTCCTCTACATCTAACCTGACTAGTAATGTCCTCTTGTTCTACAGTATATAACTCTACATCTAACCTGACTAGTAATGTCCTCTAGTTCTACAGTATATAACTCTACATCTAACCTGACTAGTAATGTCCTCTACATCTAACCTGACTAGTAATGTCCTCTTGTTCTACAGTATATAACTCTACATCTAACCTGACTAGTAATTTCCTCTTGTTCTACATTATATAACTCTATATCTAACCTGACTAGTAATGTCCTCTTGTTCTACAGTATATAACTCTACATCTAACCTGACTAGTAATGTCCTCTACATCTAACCTGACTAGTAATGTCCTCTACATCTAACCTGACTAGTAATGTCCTCTACATCTAACCTGACTAGTAATGTCCTCTTGTTCTACAGTATATAACTCTACATCCAACCTGACTAGTAATGTCCTCTTGTTCTACAGTATATAACTCTACATCTAACCTGACTAGTAATGTCCTCTACATCTAACCTGACTAGTAATTTCCTCTTGTTCTACAGTATATAACTCTACATCTAACGTGACTAGTAATGTCCTCTACATCTAACTTGACTAGTAATGTCCTCTTGTTCTACAGTATATAACTCTACATCTAACCTGACTAGTAATGTCCTCTTGTTCTACAGTATATAACTCTACATCTAACCTGACTAGTAATGTCCTCTTGTTCTACAGTATATAACTCTACATCTAACCTGACTAGTAATGTCCTCTTGTTCTACAGTATATAACTCTACATCTAACCTGACTAGTAATGTCCTCTACATCTAACCTGACTAGTAATGTCCTCTTGTTCTACAGTATATAACTCTACATCTAACCTGACTAGCAATGTCCTCTACATCTAACCTGACTAGTAATGTCCTCTTGTTCTACAGTATATGACTCTACATCTAACCTGACTAGTAATGTCCTCTTGTTCTACAGTATTTAACTCCACATCTAACCTGACTAGTAATGTCCTCTACATCTAACCTGACTAGTAATGAATGTCCTCTTGTTCTACAGTATATAACTCCACATCTAACCTGACTAGTAATGTCCTCTACATCTAACCTGACTAGCAATGTCCTCTTGTTCTACAGTATATAACTCTACATCTAACCTGACTAGTAATGTCTTCTACATCTAACCTGACTAGTAATGTCCTCTTGTTATACAGTATATAACTCTACATGTAACCTGACTAGTAATGTCCTCTAGTTCTACAGTATATAACTCTACATCTAACCTGACTAGTAATGTCCTCTACATCTAACCTGACTAGTAATGTCCTCTACATCTAACCTGACTAGTAATGTCCTCTTTTTCTACAGTATATAACTCTACATCTAACCTGACTAGTAATGTCCTCTTGTTCTACAGTATATAACTCTACATCTAACCTGACTAGTAATGTCCTCTACATCTAACCTGACTAGTAATGTCCTCTTGTTCTACAGTATATAACTCTACATCTAACCTGACTAGTAATGTCCTCTTGTTCTACAGTATATAACTCTACATCTAAACTGACTAGCAATGTCCTATTGTTCTACAGTATATAACTCTACATCTAACCTGACTAGTAATGTCCTTTACATCTAACCTGACTAGTAATGTCCTCTACATCTAACCTGACTAGTAATGTCCTCTACATCTAACCTGACTAGTAATTTCCTCTTGTTCTACAGTATATAACTCTACATCTAAACTGACTAGCAATGTCCTATTGTTCTACAGTATATAACTCTACATCTAACCTGACTAGCAATGTCCTCTACATCTAACCTGACTAGTAATGTCCTCTTGTTCTACAGTATATGACTCTACATCTAACCTGACTAGTAATGTCCTCTTGTTCTACAGTATATAACTCCACATCTAACCTGACTAGTAATGTCCTCTACATCTAACCTGACTAGCAATGTCCTCTTGTTCTACAGTATATAACTCTACATCTAACCTGACTAGTAATGTCTTCTACATCTAACCTGACTAGTAATGTCCTCTTGTTCTACAGTATATACCTCTACATCTAACCTGACTAGTAATGTCCTCTTGTTCTACAGTATATAACTCCACATCTAACCTGACTAGTAATGTCCTCTACATCTAACCTGACTAGTAATGTCCTCTTGTTCTACAGTATATAACTCTGCATCTAACCTGACTAGTAATGTCCTCTTGTTCTACAGTATATAACTCTACATCTAACCTGACTAGTAATGTCCTCTACATCTAACCTGACTAGTAATGTCCTCTTGTTCTACAGTATATAACTCTACATCTAACCTGACTAGCAATGTCCTCTACATCTAACCTGACTAGTAATGTCCTCTTGTTCTACAGTATATGACTCTACATCTAACCTGACTAGTAATGTCCTCTACATCTAACCTGACTAGCAATGTCCTCTTGTTCTACAGTATATAACTCTACATCTAACCTGACTAGCAATGTCCTCTTGTTCTACAGTATATAACTCTACATCTAACCTGACTAGTAATGTCTTCTACATCTAACCTGACTAGTAATGTCCTCTACATCTAACCTGACTAGTAATGTCCTCTTGTTCTACAGTATATAACTCTACATCTAACCTGACTAGTAATGTCCTCTACATCTAACCTGACTAGTAATGTCCTCTTGTTCTACAGTATATAACTCTACATCTAACCTGACTAGTAATGTCCTCTTGTTCTACAGTATATAACTCTACATCTAACCTGACTAGTAATGTCCTCTTGTTCTACAGTATATAACTCTACATCTAACCTGACTAGTAATGTCCTCTACATCTAACCTGACTAGTAATGTCCTCTTGTTCTACAGTATATAACTCTACATCTAACCTGACTAGTAATGTCCTCTAGTTCTACAGTATATAACTCTACATCTAACCTGACTAGTAATGTCCTCTACATCTAACCTGACTAGTAATGTCCTCTTGTTCTACAGTATATAACTCTACATCTAACCTGACTAGTAATTTCCTCTTGTTCTACATTATATAACTCTATATCTAACCTGACTAGTAATGTCCTCTTGTTCTACAGTATATAACTCTACATCTAACCTGACTAGTAATGTCCTCTACATCTAACCTGACTAGTAATGTCCTCTACATCTAACCTGACTAGTAATGTCCTCTACATCTAACCTGACTAGTAATGTCCTCTTGTTCTACAGTATATAACTCTACATCCAACCTGACTAGTAATGTCCTCTTGTTCTACAGTATATAACTCTACATCTAACCTGACTAGTAATGTCCTCTACATCTAACCTGACTAGTAATTTCCTCTTGTTCTACAGTATATAACTCTACATCTAACGTGACTAGTAATGTCCTCTACATCTAACTTGACTAGTAATGTCCTCTTGTTCTACAGTATATAACTCTACATCTAACCTGACTAGTAATGTCCTCTTGTTCTACAGTATATAACTCTACATCTAACCTGACTAGTAATGTCCTCTTGTTCTACAGTATATAACTCTACATCTAACCTGACTAGTAATGTCCTCTTGTTCTACAGTATATAACTCTACATCTAACCTGACTAGTAATGTCCTCTACATCTAACCTGACTAGTAATGTCCTCTTGTTCTACAGTATATAACTCTACATCTAACCTGACTAGCAATGTCCTCTACATCTAACCTGACTAGTAATGTCCTCTTGTTCTACAGTATATGACTCTACATCTAACCTGACTAGTAATGTCCTCTTGTTCTACAGTATTTAACTCCACATCTAACCTGACTAGTAATGTCCTCTACATCTAACCTGACTAGTAATGAATGTCCTCTTGTTCTACAGTATATAACTCCACATCTAACCTGACTAGTAATGTCCTCTACATCTAACCTGACTAGCAATGTCCTCTTGTTCTACAGTATATAACTCTACATCTAACCTGACTAGTAATGTCTTCTACATCTAACCTGACTAGTAATGTCCTCTTGTTATACAGTATATAACTCTACATGTAACCTGACTAGTAATGTCCTCTAGTTCTACAGTATATAACTCTACATCTAACCTGACTAGTAATGTCCTCTACATCTAACCTGACTAGTAATGTCCTCTACATCTAACCTGACTAGTAATGTCCTCTTTTTCTACAGTATATAACTCTACATCTAACCTGACTAGTAATGTCCTCTTGTTCTACAGTATATAACTCTACATCTAACCTGACTAGTAATGTCCTCTACATCTAACCTGACTAGTAATGTCCTCTTGTTCTACAGTATATAACTCTACATCTAACCTGACTAGTAATGTCCTCTTGTTCTACAGTATATAACTCTACATCTAAACTGACTAGCAATGTCCTATTGTTCTACAGTATATAACTCTACATCTAACCTGACTAGTAATGTCCTTTACATCTAACCTGACTAGTAATGTCCTCTACATCTAACCTGACTAGTAATGTCCTCTACATCTAACCTGACTAGTAATTTCCTCTTGTTCTACAGTATATAACTCTACATCTAAACTGACTAGCAATGTCCTATTGTTCTACAGTATATAACTCTACATCTAACCTGACTAGCAATGTCCTCTACATCTAACCTGACTAGTAATGTCCTCTTGTTCTACAGTATATGACTCTACATCTAACCTGACTAGTAATGTCCTCTACATCTAACCTGACTAGTAATGTCCTCTTGTTCTACAGTATATAACTCTACATCTAACCTGACTAGTAATGTCCTCTTGTTCTACAGTATATAACTCTACATCTAACCTGACTAGTAATGTCCTCTACATCTAACCTGACTAGTAATGTCCTCTTGTTCTACAGTATATAACTCTACATCTAACCTGACTAGTAATGTCCTCTTGTTCTACAGTATATAACTCTACATCTAACCTGACTAGTAATGTCCTCTTGTTCTACAGTATATAACTCTACATCTAACCTGACTAGTAATGTCCTCTACATCTAACCTGACTAGTAATGTCCTCTTGTTCTACAGTATATAACTCTACATCTAACCTGACTAGTAATGTCCTCTAGTTCTACAGTATATAACTCTACATCTAACCTGACTAGTAATGTCCTCTACATCTAACCTGACTAGTAATGTCCTCTTGTTCTACAGTATATAACTCTACATCTAACCTGACTAGTAATTTCCTCTTGTTCTACATTATATAACTCTATATCTAACCTGACTAGTAATGTCCTCTTGTTCTACAGTATATAACTCTACATCTAACCTGACTAGTAATGTCCTCTACATCTAACCTGACTAGTAATGTCCTCTACATCTAACCTGACTAGTAATGTCCTCTACATCTAACCTGACTAGTAATGTCCTCTTGTTCTACAGTATATAACTCTACATCCAACCTGACTAGTAATGTCCTCTTGTTCTACAGTATATAACTCTACATCTAACCTGACTAGTAATGTCCTCTACATCTAACCTGACTAGTAATTTCCTCTTGTTCTACAGTATATAACTCTACATCTAACGTGACTAGTAATGTCCTCTACATCTAACTTGACTAGTAATGTCCTCTTGTTCTACAGTATATAACTCTACATCTAACCTGACTAGTAATGTCCTCTTGTTCTACAGTATATAACTCTACATCTAACCTGACTAGTAATGTCCTCTTGTTCTACAGTATATAACTCTACATCTAACCTGACTAGTAATGTCCTCTTGTTCTACAGTATATAACTCTACATCTAACCTGACTAGTAATGTCCTCTACATCTAACCTGACTAGTAATGTCCTCTTGTTCTACAGTATATAACTCTACATCTAACCTGACTAGCAATGTCCTCTACATCTAACCTGACTAGTAATGTCCTCTTGTTCTACAGTATATGACTCTACATCTAACCTGACTAGTAATGTCCTCTTGTTCTACAGTATTTAACTCCACATCTAACCTGACTAGTAATGTCCTCTACATCTAACCTGACTAGTAATGAATGTCCTCTTGTTCTACAGTATATAACTCCACATCTAACCTGACTAGTAATGTCCTCTACATCTAACCTGACTAGCAATGTCCTCTTGTTCTACAGTATATAACTCTACATCTAACCTGACTAGTAATGTCTTCTACATCTAACCTGACTAGTAATGTCCTCTTGTTATACAGTATATAACTCTACATGTAACCTGACTAGTAATGTCCTCTAGTTCTACAGTATATAACTCTACATCTAACCTGACTAGTAATGTCCTCTACATCTAACCTGACTAGTAATGTCCTCTACATCTAACCTGACTAGTAATGTCCTCTTTTTCTACAGTATATAACTCTACATCTAACCTGACTAGTAATGTCCTCTTGTTCTACAGTATATAACTCTACATCTAACCTGACTAGTAATGTCCTCTACATCTAACCTGACTAGTAATGTCCTCTTGTTCTACAGTATATAACTCTACATCTAACCTGACTAGTAATGTCCTCTTGTTCTACAGTATATAACTCTACATCTAAACTGACTAGCAATGTCCTATTGTTCTACAGTATATAACTCTACATCTAACCTGACTAGTAATGTCCTTTACATCTAACCTGACTAGTAATGTCCTCTACATCTAACCTGACTAGTAATGTCCTCTACATCTAACCTGACTAGTAATTTCCTCTTGTTCTACAGTATATAACTCTACATCTAAACTGACTAGCAATGTCCTATTGTTCTACAGTATATAACTCTACATCTAACCTGACTAGCAATGTCCTCTACATCTAACCTGACTAGTAATGTCCTCTTGTTCTACAGTATATGACTCTACATCTAACCTGACTAGTAATGTCCTCTTGTTCTACAGTATATAACTCCACATCTAACCTGACTAGTAATGTCCTCTACATCTAACCTGACTAGCAATGTCCTCTTGTTCTACAGTATATAACTCTACATCTAACCTGACTAGTAATGTCTTCTACATCTAACCTGACTAGTAATGTCCTCTTGTTCTACAGTATATACCTCTACATCTAACCTGACTAGTAATGTCCTCTTGTTCTACAGTATATAACTCCACATCTAACCTGACTAGTAATGTCCTCTACATCTAACCTGACTAGTAATGTCCTCTTGTTCTACAGTATATAACTCTGCATCTAACCTGACTAGTAATGTCCTCTTGTTCTACAGTATATAACTCTACATCTAACCTGACTAGTAATGTCCTCTACATCTAACCTGACTAGTAATGTCCTCTTGTTCTACAGTATATAACTCTACATCTAACCTGACTAGCAATGTCCTCTACATCTAACCTGACTAGTAATGTCCTCTTGTTCTACAGTATATGACTCTACATCTAACCTGACTAGTAATGTCCTCTACATCTAACCTGACTAGCAATGTCCTCTTGTTCTACAGTATATAACTCTACATCTAACCTGACTAGCAATGTCCTCTTGTTCTACAGTATATAACTCTACATCTAACCTGACTAGTAATGTCTTCTACATCTAACCTGACTAGTAATGTCCTCTACATCTAACCTGACTAGTAATGTCCTCTTGTTCTACAGTATATAACTCTACATCTAACCTGACTAGTAATGTCCTCTACATCTAACCTGACTAGTAATGTCCTCTTGTTCTACAGTATATAACTCTACATCTAACCTGACTAGTAATGTCCTCTTGTTCTACAGTATATAACTCTACATCTAAACTGACTAGCAATGTCCTATTGTTCTACAGTATATAACTCTACATCTAACCTGACTAGTAATGTCCTTTACATCTAACCTGACTAGTAATGTCCTCTACATCTAACCTGACTAGCAATGTCCTCTACATCTAACCTGACTAGTAATGTCCTCTTGTTCTACAGTATATGACTCTACATCTAACCTGACTAGTAATGTCCTCTTGTTCTACAGTATATAACTCCACATCTAACCTGACTAGTAATGTCCTCTACATCTAACCTGACTAGCAATGTCCTCTTGTTCTACAGTATATAACTCTACATCTAACCTGACTAGTAATGTCTTCTACATCTAACCTGACTAGTAATGTCCTCTTGTTCTACAGTATATACCTCTACATCTAACCTGACTAGTAATTTCCTCTTGTTCTACATTATATAACTCTATATCTAACCTGACTAGTAATGTCCTCTTGTTCTACAGTATATAACTCTACATCTAACCTGACTAGTAATGTCCTCTAGTTCTACAGTATATAACTCTACATCTAACCTGACTAGTAATGTCCTCTACATCTAACCTGACTAGTAATGTCCTCTTGTTCTAAATTAAATAACTCTACATCTAACCTGACTAGTAATTTCCTCTTGTTCTACAGTATATAACTCTACATCTAACCTGACTAGTAATGTCCTCTACATCTAACCTGACTAGTAATGTCCTCTTGTTCTACAGTATATAACTCTACATCTAACCTGACTAGTAATTTCCTCTTGTTCTACATTATATAACTCTATATCTAACCTGACTAGTAATGTCCTCTTGTTCTACAGTATATAACTCTACATCTAACCTGACTAGTAATGTCCTCTTGTTCTACAGTATATAACTCTACATCTAACCTGACTAGTAATGTCCTCTACATCTAACCTGACTAGTAATGTCCTCTTGTTCTACAGTATATAACTCTACTTCTAACCTGACTATTAATGTCCTCTTGTTCTACAGTATATTACTCTACATCTAACCTGACTAGTAATGTCCTCTACATCTAACCTGGCTAGTAATGTCCTCTACATCTAACCTGACTAGTAATTTCCTCTTGTTCTACAGTAAATAACTCTACATCTAACCTGACTAGTAATGTCCTCTACATCTAACCTGACTAGTAATGTCCTCTACATCTAACCTGACTAGTAATGTCCTCTTGTTCTACAGTATATAACTCTACATCTAACCTGACTAGTAATGTCCGCTTGTTCTACAGTATATAACTCTACATCTAACCTGACTAGTAATGTCCTCTACATCTAACCTGACTAGTAATTTCCTCTTGTTCTACAGTATATAACTCTACATCTAACCTGACTAGTAATGTCCTCTTGTTCTACAGTATATAACTCTACATCTAACCTGACTAGTAATGTCCTCTAGTTCTACAGTATATAACTCTACATCTAACCTGACTAGTATATACCTCTACATCTAACCTGACTAGTAATTTCCTCTTGTTCTACATTATATAACTCTATATCTAACCTGACTAGTAATGTCCTCTTGTTCTACAGTATATAACTCTACATCTAACCTGACTAGTAATGTCCTCTACATCTAACCTGACTAGTAATGTCCTCTTGTTCTACAGTATATAACTCTACATCTAACCTGACTAGTAATTTCCTCTTGTTCTACATTATATAACTCTATATCTAACCTGACTAGTAATGTCCTCTTGTTCTACAGTATATAACTCTACATCTAACCTGACTAGTAATGTCCTCTTGTTCTACAGTATATAACTCTACATCTAACCTGACTAGTAATGTCCTCTTGTTCTACAGTATATAACTCTACATCTAACCTGACTAGTAATGTCCTCTACATCTAACCTGACTAGTAATGTCCTCTTGTTCTACAGTATATAACTCTACATCTAACCTGACTAGTAATGTCCTCTAGTTCTACAGTATATAACTCTACATCTAACCTGACTAGTAATGTCCTCTACATCTAACCTGACTAGTAATGTCCTCTTGTTCTACAGTATATAACTCTACATCTAACCTGACTAGTAATTTCCTCTTGTTCTACATTATATAACTCTATATCTAACCTGACTAGTAATGTCCTCTTGTTCTACAGTATATAACTCTACATCTAACCTGACTAGTAATGTCCTCTTGTTCTACAGTATATAACTCTACATCTAACCTGACTAGTAATGTCCTCTTGTTCTACAGTATATAACTCTACATCTAACCTGACTAGTAATGTCCTCTACATCTAACCTGACTAGTAATGTCCTCTTGTTCTACAGTATATAACTCTACATCTAACCTGACTATTAATGTCCTCTTGTTCTACAGTATATAACTCTACATCTAACCTGACTAGTAATGTCCTCTACATCTAACCTGGCTAGTAATGTCCTCTACATCTAACCTGACTAGTAATTTCCTCTTGTTCTACAGTATATAACTCTACATCTAACCTGACTAGTAATGTCCTCTTGTTCTACAGTATATAACTCTACATCTAACCTGACTAGTAATGTCCTCTTGTTCTACAGTATATAACTCTACATCTAACCTGACTAGTAATGTCCTCTTGTTCTACAGTATATAACTCTACATCTAACCTGACTAGTAATGTCCTCTACATCTAACCTGACTAGTAATGTCCTCTTGTTCTACAGTATATAACTCTACATCTAACCTGACTAGCAATGTCCTCTACATCTAACCTGACTAGTAATGTCCTCTTGTTCTACAGTATATGACTCTACATCTAACCTGACTAGTAATGTCCTCTACATCTAACCTGACTAGTAATGAATGTCCTCTTGTTCTACAGTATATAACTCCACATCTAACCTGACTAGTAATGTCCTCTACATCTAACCTGACTAGCAATGTCCTCTTGTTCTACAGTATATAACTCTACATCTAACCTGACTAGTAATGTCTTCTACATCTAACCTGACTAGTAATGTCCTCTTGTTATACAGTATATAACTCTACATGTAACCTGACTAGTAATGTCCTCTAGTTCTACAGTATATAACTCTACATCTAACCTGACTAGTAATGTCCTCTACATCTAACCTGACTAGTAATGTCCTCTACATCTAACCTGACTAGTAATGTCCTCTTTTTCTACAGTATATAACTCTACATCTAACCTGACTAGTAATGTCCTCTTGTTCTACAGTATATAACTCTACATCTAACCTGACTAGTAATGTCCTCTACATCTAACCTGACTAGTAATGTCCTCTTGTTCTACAGTATATAACTCTACATCTAACCTGACTAGTAATGTCCTCTTGTTCTACAGTATATAACTCTACATCTAAACTGACTAGCAATGTCCTATTGTTCTACAGTATATAACTCTACATCTAACCTGACTAGTAATGTCCTTTACATCTAACCTGACTAGTAATGTCCTCTACATCTAACCTGACTAGTAATGTCCTCTACATCTAACCTGACTAGTAATTTCCTCTTGTTCTACAGTATATAACTCTACATCTAAACTGACTAGCAATGTCCTATTGTTCTACAGTATATAACTCTACATCTAACCTGACTAGCAATGTCCTCTACATCTAACCTGACTAGTAATGTCCTCTTGTTCTACAGTATATGACTCTACATCTAACCTGATTAGTAATGTCCTCTTGTTCTACAGTATATAACTCCACATCTAACCTGACTAGTAATGTCCTCTACATCTAACCTGACTAGCAATGTCCTCTTGTTCTACAGTATATAACTCTACATCTAACCTGACTAGTAATGTCTTCTACATCTAACCTGACTAGTAATGTCCTCTTGTTCTACAGTATATACCTCTACATCTAACTTGACTAGTTATTTCCTCTTGTTCTACATTATATAACTCTATATCTAACCTGACTAGTAATGTCCTCTTGTTCTACAGTATATAACCCTACATCTAACCTGACTAGTAATGTCCTCTAGTTCTACAGTATATAACTTTACATCTAACCTGACTAGTAATGTCCTCTACATCTAACCTGACTAGTAATGTCCTCTTGTTCTACAGTAAATAACTCTACATCTAACCTGACTAGTAATTTCCTCTTGTTCTACAGTATATAACTCTACATCTAACCTGACTAGTAATGTCCTCTACATCTAACCTGACTAGTAATGTCCTCTTGTTCTACAGTATATAACTCTACATCTAACCTGACTAGTAATTTCCTCTTGTTCTACATTATATAACTCTATCTAACCTGACTAGTAATGTCCTCTTGTTCTACAGTATATAACTCTACATCTAACCTGACTACTAATGTCCTCTTGTTCTACAGTATATAACTCTACATCTAACCTGACTAGTAATGTCCTCTACATCTAACCTGACTAGTAATGTCCTCTTGTTCTACAGTATATAACTCTACATCTAACCTGACTAGTAATGTCCTCTTGTTCTACAGTATATAACTCTACATCTAACCTGACTAGTAATGTCCTCAACATCTAACCTGACTAGTAATGTCCTCTTGTTCTACAGTATATAACTCTACTTCTAACCTGACTATTAATGTCCTCTTGTTCTACAGTATATAACTCTACATCTAACCTGACTAGTAATGTCCTCTACATCTAACCTGGCTAGTAATTACCTCTACATCTAACCTGACTAGTAATTTCCTCTTGTTCTACAGTAAATAACTCTACATCTAACCTGACTAGTAATGTCCTCTACATCTAACCTGACTAGTAATGTCCTCTACATCTAACCTGACTAGTAATGTCCTCTTGTTCTACAGTATATAACTCTACATCTAACCTGACTAGTAATGTCCTCAACATCTAACCTGACTAGTAATGTCCTCTTGTTCTACAGTATATAACTCTACTTCTAACCTGACTATTAATGTCCTCTTGTTCTACAGTATATAACTCTACATCTAACCTGACTAGTAATGTCCTCTACATCTAACCTGGCTAGTAATGTCCTCTACATCTAACCTGACTAGTAATTTCCTCTTGTTCTACAGTAAATAACTCTACATCTAACCTGACTAGTAATGTCCTCTACATCTAACCTGACTAGTAATGTCCTCTACATCTAACCTGACTAGTAATGTCCTCTTGTTCTACAGTATATAACTCTACATCTAACCTGACTAGTAATTTCCTCTTGTTCTACAGTATATAACTCTACATCTAACCTGACTAGTAATGTCCTCTACATCTAACCTGACTAGTAATGTCCTCTTGTTCTACAGTATATAACTCTGCATCTAACCTGACTAGTAATGTCCTCTTGTTCTACAGTATATAACTCTACATCTAACCTGACTAGTAATGTCCTCTACATCTAACCTGACTAGTAATGTCCTCTTGTTCTACAGTATATAACTCTACATCTAACCTGACTAGCAATGTCCTCTACATCTAACCTGACTAGTAATGTCCTCTTGTTCTACAGTATATGACTCTACATCTAACCTGACTAGTAATGTCCTCTACATCTAACCTGACTAGCAATGTCCTCTTGTTCTACAGTATATAACTCTACATCTAACCTGACTAGCAATGTCCTCTTGTTCTACAGTATATAACTCTACATCTAACCTGACTAGTAATGTCTTCTACATCTAACCTGACTAGTAATGTCCTCTACATCTAACCTGACTA
Source organism: Oncorhynchus mykiss (assembly GCF_013265735.2). NCBI lineage: Eukaryota > Metazoa > Chordata > Actinopteri > Salmoniformes > Salmonidae > Oncorhynchus > Oncorhynchus mykiss. The sequence goes on along the minus strand of NC_048573.1, from coordinate 1,274,094 downwards.
GTAATGTCCTCTTGTTCTACAGTATATAACTCTACATCTAACCTGACTAGTAATGTCCTCTACATCTAACCTGACTAGTAATGTCCTCTTGTTCTACAGTATATAAATCTACATCTAACCTGACTAGTAATGTCCTCTTGTTCTACAGTATATAACTCTACATCTAAACTGACTAGCAATGTCCTATTGTTCTACAGTATATAACTCTACATCTAACCTGACTAGTAATGTCCTTTACATCTAACCTGACTAGTAATGTCCTCTACATCTAACCTGACTAGTAATGTCCTCTACATCTAACCTGACTAGTAATTTCCTCTTGTTCTACAGTATATAACTCTACATCTAAACTGACTAGCAATGTCCTATTGTTCTACAGTATATAACTCTACATCTAACCTGACTAGCAATGTCCTCTACATCTAACCTGACTAGTAATGTCCTCTTGTTCTACAGTATATGACTCTACATCTAACCTGACTAGTAATGTCCTCTTGTTCTACAGTATATAACTCCACATCTAACCTGACTAGTAATGTCCTCTACATCTAACCTGACTAGCAATGTCCTCTTGTTCTACAGTATATAACTCTACATCTAACCTGACTAGTAATGTCTTCTACATCTAACCTGACTAGTAATGTCCTCTTGTTCTACAGTATATACCTCTACATCTAACCTGACTAGTAATTTCCTCTTGTTCTACATTATATAACTCTATATCTAACCTGACTAGTAATGTCCTCTTGTTCTACAGTATATAACTCTACATCTAACCTGACTAGTAATGTCCTCTAGTTCTACAGTATATAACTCTACATCTAACCTGACTAGTAATGTCCTCTACATCTAACCTGACTAGTAATGTCCTCTTGTTCTACAGTATATAACTCTACATCTAACCTGACTAGTAATTTCCTCTTGTTCTACATTATATAACTCTATATCTAACCTGACTAGTAATGTCCTCTTGTTCTACAGTATATAACTCTACATCTAACCTGACTAGTAATGTCCTCTTGTTCTACAGTATATAACTCTACATCTAACCTGACTAGTAATGTCCTCTACATCTAACCTGACTAGTAATGTCCTCTTGTTCTACAGTATATAACTCTACTTCTAACCTGACTATTAATGTCCTCTTGTTCTACAGTATATTACTATACATCTAACCTGACTAGTAATGTCCTCTACATCTAACCTGGCTAGTAATGTCCTCTACATCTAACCTGACTAGTAATTTCCTCTTGTTCTACAGTAAATAACTCTACATCTAACCTGACTAGTAATGTCCTCTACATCTAACCTGACTAGTAATGTCCTCTACATCTAACCTGACTAGTAATGTCCTCTTGTTCTACAGTATATAACTCTACATCTAACCTGACTAGTAATGTCCGCTTGTTCTACAGTATATAACTCTACATCTAACCTGACTAGTAATGTCCTCTACATCTAACCTGACTAGTAATTTCCTCTTGTTCTACAGTATATAACTCTACATCTAACCTGACTAGTAATGTCCTCTTGTTCTACAGTATATAACTCTACATCTAACCTGACTAGTAATGTCCTCTAGTTCTACAGTATATAACTCTACATCTAACCTGACTAGTATATACCTCTACATCTAACCTGACTAGTAATTTCCTCTTGTTCTACATTATATAACTCTATATCTAACCTGACTAGTAATGTCCTCTTGTTCTACAGTATATAACTCTACATCTAACCTGACTAGTAATGTCCTCTAGTTCTACAGTATATAACTCTACATCTAACCTGACTAGTAATGTCCTCTACATCTAACCTGACTAGTAATGTCCTCTTGTTCTAAATTAAATAACTCTACATCTAACCTGACTAGTAATTTCCTCTTGTTCTACAGTATATAACTCTACATCTAACCTGACTAGTAATGTCCTCTACATCTAACCTGGCTAGTAATGTCCTCTACATCTAACCTGACTAGTAATTTCCTCTTGTTCTACAGTAAATAACTCTACATCTAACCTGACTAGTAATGTCCTCTACATCTAACCTGACTAGTAATGTCCTCTACATCTAACCTGACTAGTAATGTCCTCTTGTTCTACAGTATATAACTCTACATCTAACCTGACTAGTAATGTCCGCTTGTTCTACAGTATATAACTCTACATCTAACCTGACTAGTAATGTCCTCTACATCTAACCTGACTAGTAATTTCCTCTTGTTCTACAGTATATAACTCTACATCTAACCTGACTAGTAATGTCCTCTTGTTCTACAGTATATAACTCTACATCTAACCTGACTAGTAATGTCCTCTAGTTCTACAGTATATAACTCTACATCTAACCTGACTAGTATATACCTCTACATCTAACCTGACTAGTAATTTCCTCTTGTTCTACATTATATAACTCTATATCTAACCTGACTAGTAATGTCCTCTTGTTCTACAGTATATAACTCTACATCTAACCTGACTAGTAATGTCCTCTAGTTCTACAGTATATAACTCTACATCTAACCTGACTAGTAATGTCCTCTACATCTAACCTGACTAGTAATGTCCTCTTGTTCTAAATTAAATAACTCTACATCTAACCTGACTAGTAATTTCCTCTTGTTCTACAGTATATAACTCTACATCTAACCTGACTAGTAATGTCCTCTACATCTAACCTGACTAGTAATGTCCTCTTGTTCTACAGTATATAACTCTACATCTAACCTGACTAGTAATTTCCTCTTGTTCTACATTATATAACTCTATATCTAACCTGACTAGTAATGTCCTCTTGTTCTACAGTATATAACTCTACATCTAACCTGACTAGTAATGTCCTCTTGTTCTACAGTATATAACTCTACATCTAACCTGACTAGTAATGTCCTCTACATCTAACCTGACTAATAATGTCCTCTTGTTCTACAGTATATTACTCTACATCTAACCTGACTAGTAATGTCCTCTACATCTAACCTGGCTAGTAATGTCCTCTACATCTAACCTGACTAGTAATTTCCTCTTGTTCTACAGTAAATAACTCTACATCTAACCTGACTAGTAATGTCCTCTACATCTAACCTGACTAGTAATGTCCTCTACATCTAACCTGACTAGTAATTTCCTCTTGTTCTACAGTATATAACTCTACATCTAACCTGACTAGTAATGTCCTCCACATCTAACTTGACTAGTAATGTCCTCTTGTTCTACAGTATATAACTCTACATCTAACCTGACTAGTAATGTCCTCTACATCTAACCTGACTAGTAATGTCCTCTTGTTCTACAGTATATAACTCTACATCTAACCTGACTAGTAATGTCCTCTTGTTCTACAGTATATAACTCTACATCTAACCTGACTAGTAATGTCCTCTACATCTAACCTGACTAGTAATGTCCTCTTGTTCTACAGTATATAACTCTACATCTAACCTGACTAGCAATGTCCTCTACATCTAACCTGACTAGTAATGTCCTCTTGTTCTACAGTATATGACTCTACATCTAACCTGACTAGTAATGTCCTCTTGTTCTACAGTATATAACTCCACATCTAACCTGACTAGTAATGTCCTCTACATCTAACCTGACTAGTAATGTCCTCTTGTTCTACAGTATATAACTCCACATCTAACCTGACTAGTAATGTCCTCTACATCTAACCTGACTAGCAATGTCCTCTTGTTCTACAGTATATAACTCTACATCTAACCTGACTAGTAATGTCTTCTACATCTAACCTGACTAGTAATGTCCTCTTGTTATACAGTATATAACTCTACATCTAACCTGACTAGTAATGTCCTCTAGTTCTACAGTATATAACTCTACATCTAACCTGACTAGTAATGTCCTCTACATCTAACCTGACTAGTAATGTCCTCTTTTTCTACAGTATATAACTCTACATCTAACCTGACTAGTAATGTCCTCTTGTTCTACAGTATATAACTCTACATCTAACCTGACTAGTAATGTCCTCTACATCTAACCTGACTAGTAATGTCCTCTTGTTCTACAGTATATAACTCTACATCTAACCTGACTAGTAATGTCCTCTTGTTCTACAGTATATAACTCTACATCTAACCTGACTAGCAATGTCCTATTGTTCTACAGTATATAACTCTACATCTAACCTGACTAGTAATGTCCTTTACATCTAACCTGACTAGTAATGTCCTCTACATCTAACCTGACTAGTAATGTCCTCTACATCTAACCTGACTAGTAATTTCCTCTTGTTCTACAGTATATAACTCTACATCTAAACTGACTAGCAATGTCCTATTGTTCTACAGTATATAACTCTACATCTAACCTGACTAGCAATGTCCTCTACATCTAACCTGACTAGTAATGTCCTCTTGTTCTACAGTATATGACTCTACATCTAACCTGACTAGTAATGTCCTCTTGTTCTACAGTATATAACTCTACATCTAACCTGACTAGTAATGTCTTCTACATCTAACCTGACTAGTAATGTCCTCTACATCTAACCTGACTAGTAATGTCCTCTTGTTCTACAGTAAATATCTCTACATCTAACCTGACTAGTAATTTCCTCTTGTTCTACAGTATATAACTCTACATCTAACCTGACTAGTAATGTCCTCTACATCTAACCTGACTAGTAATTTCCTCTTGTTCTACATTATATAACTCTATATCTAACCTGACTAGTAATGTCCTCTTGTTCTACAGTATAAAACTCTACATCTAACCTGACTAGTAATGTCCTCTTGTTCTACAGGATATAACTCTACATCTAACCTGACTAGTAATGTCCTCTTGTTCTACAGTATATAACTCTACATCTAACCTGACTAGTAATGTCCTCTTGTTCTACAGTATATAACGCTACATCTAACCTGACTATTAATGTCCTCTTGTTCTACAGTATATAACTCTACATCTAACCTGACTAGTAATGTCCTCTACATCTAACCTGGCTAGTAATGTCCTCTACATCTAACCTGACTAGTAATGTCCTCTTGTTCTACAGTATATAACTCTACATCTAACCTGACTAGTAATGTCCTCTACATCTAACCTGACTAGTAATTTCCTCTTGTTCTACAGTAAATAACTCTACATCTAACCTGACTAGTAATTTCCTCTTGTTCTACAGTAAATAACTCTACATCTAACCTGACTAGTAATTTCCTCTTGTTCTACAGTAAATAACTCTACATCTAACCTGACTAGTAATGTCCTCTTGTTCTACAGTAAATAACTCTACATCTAACCTGACTAGTAATGTCCTCTTGTTCTACAGTATATAACTCTACATCTAACCTGACTAGTAATTTCCTCTTGTTCTACATTATATAACTCTATATCTAACCTGACTAGTAATGTCCTCTACATCTAACCTGACTAGTAATGTCCTCTACATCTAACCTGACTAGTAATGTCCTCTTGTTCTACAGTAAATAACTCTACATCTAACCTGACTAGTAATTTCCTCTTGTTCTACAGTATATAACTCTACATCTAACCTGACTAGTAATGTCCTCTACATCTAACCTGACTAGTAATGTCCTCTTGTTCTACAGTATATAACTCTACATCTAACCTGACTAGTAATTTCCTCTTGTTCTACAGTATATAACTCGACATCTAACCTGACTAGTAATGTCCTCTACATCTAACCTGACTAGTAATGTCCTCTTGTTCTACAGTATATAACTCTACATCTAACCTGACTAGTAATGTCCTCTTGTTCTACAGTATATAACTCTACATCTAACCTGACTATTAATGTCCTCTTGTTCTACAGTATATAACTCTACATCTAACCTGACTAGTAATGTCCTCTACATCTAACCTGGCTAGTAATGTCCTCTACATCTAACCTGGCTAGTAATGTCCTCTACATCTAACCTGACTAATAATTTCCTCTTGTTCTACAGTAAATAACTCTACATCTAACCTGACTAGTAATGTCCTCTTGTTCTACAGTATATAACTCTACATCTAACCTGACTAGTAATGTCCTCTACATCTAACCTGGCTAGTAATGTCCTCTACATCTAACCTGACTAGTAATTTCCTCTTGTTCTACAGTAAATAACTCTACATCTAACCTGACTAGTAATTTCCTCTTGTTCTACAGTATATAACTCGACATCTAACCTGACTAGTAATGTCCTCTACATCTAACCTGACTAGTAATGTCCTTTTGTTCTACAGTATATAACTCTACATCTAACCTGACTATTAATGTCCTCTTGTTCTACAGTATATAACTCTACATCTAACCTGACTAGTAATGTCCTCTACATCTAACCTGGCTAGTAATTTCCTCTTGTTCTACAGTAAATAACTCTACATCTAACCTGACTAGTAATGTCCTCTACATCTAACCTGACTAGTAATGTCCTCTACATCTAACCTGACTAGTAATGTCCTCTTGTTCTACAGTATATAACTCTACATCTAACCTGACTAGTAATGTCCTCTTGTTCTACAGTATATAACTCTACATCTAACCTGACTAGTAATGTCCTCTACATCTAACCTGACTAGTAATTTCCTCTTGTTCTACAGTATATAACTCTACATCTAACCTGACTAGTAATGTCCTCTACATCTAACTTGACTAGTAATGTCCTCTTGTTCTACAGTATATAACTCTACATCTAACCTGACTAGTAATGTCCTCTTGTTCTACAGTATATAACTCTACATCTAACCTGACTAGTAATTTCCTCTTGTTCTACATTATATAACTCTATATCTAACCTGACTAGTAATGTCCTCTTGTTCTACAGTATATAACTCTACATCTAACCTGACTAGTAATGGCCTCTAGTTCTACAGTATATAACTCTACATCTAACCTGACTAGTAATGTCCTCTACATCTAACCTGACTAGTAATGTCCTCTACATCTAACCTGACTAGTAATGTCCTCTTGTTCTACAGTAAATAACTCTACATCTAACCTGACTAGTAATTTCCTCTTGTTCTACAGTATATAACTCTACATCTAACCTGACTAGTAATGTCCTCTACATCTAACCTGACTAGTAATGTCCTCTTGTTCTACAGTATATAACTCTACATCTAACCTGACTAGTAATGTCCTCTTGTTCTACAGTATAAAACTCTACATCTAACCTGACTAGTAATGTCCTCTTGTTCTACAGTATATAACTCTACATCTAACCTGACTAGTAATTTCCTCTTGTTCTACAGTAAATAACTCTACATCTAACCTGACTAGTAATGTCCTCTTGTTCTACAGTATATAACTCTACATCTAACCTGACTAGTAATGTCCTCTTGTTCTACAGTATATAACTCTACATCTAACCTGACTATTAATGTCCTCTTGTTCTACAGTATATAACTCTACATCTAACCTGACTAGTAATGTCCTCTACATCTAACCTGGCTAGTAATGTCCTCTACATCTAACCTGACTAGTAATTTCCTCTTGTTCTACAGTAAATAACTCTACATCTAACCTGACTAGTAATGTCCTCTACCTCTAACCTGACTAGTAATTTCCTCTTGTTCTACAGTAAATAACTCTACATCTAACCTGACTAGTAATGTCCTCTTGTTCTACAGTAAATAACTCTACATCTAACCTGACTAGTAATGTCCTCTTGTTCTACAGTATATAACTCTACATCTAACCTGACTAGTAATTTCCTCTTGTTCTACATTATATAACTCTATATCTAACCTGACTAGTAATGTCCTCTACATCTAACCTGACTAGTAATGTCCTCTACATCTAACCTGACTAGTAATGTCCTCTACATCTAACCTGACTAGTAATGTCCTCTTGTTCTACAGTATATAACTCTACATCTAACCTGACTAGTAATTTCCTCTTGTTCTACATTATATAACTCTATATCTAACCTGACTAGTAATGTCCTCTTGTTCTACAGTATATAACTCTACATCTAACCTGACTAGCAATGTCCTCTTGTTCTACAGTATATAACTCTACATCTAACCTGACTAGTAATGTCTTCTACATCTAACCTGACTAGTAATGTCCTCTACATCTAACCTGACTAGTAATGTCCTCTTGTTCTACAGTAAATAACTCTACATCTAACCTGACTAGTAATTTCCTCTTGTTCTACAGTATATAACTCTACATCTAACCTGACTAGTAATGTCCTCTACATCTAACCTGACTAGTAATGTCCTCTTGTTCTACAGTATATAACTCTACATCTAACCTGACTATTAATATCCTCTTGTTCTACAGTATATAACTCTACATCTAACCTGACTAGTAATGTCCTCTACATCTAACCTGGCTAATAATGTCCTCTACATCTAACCTGACTAGTAATTTCCTCTTGTTCTACAGTAAATAACTCTACATCTAACCTGACTAGTAATGTCCTCTACATCTAACCTGACTAGTAATGTCCTCTACATCTAACCTGACTAGTAATGTCCTCTTGTTCTACAGTATATAACTCTACATCTAACCTGACTAGTAATGTCCTCTTGTTCTACAGTATATAACTCTACATCTAACCTGACTAGTAATGTCCTCTACATCTAACCTGACTAGTAATTTCCTCTTGTTCTACAGTATATAACTCTACATCTAACCTGACTAGTAATGTCCTCTACATCTAACTTGACTAGTAATGTCCTCTTGTTCTACAGTATATAACTCTACATCTAACCTGACTAGTAATGTCCTCTTGTTCTACAGTATATAACTCTACATCTAACCTGACTAGTAATGTCCTCTACATCTAACCTGACTAGTAATGTCCTCTTGTTCTACAGTATATAACTCTACATCTAACCTGACTAGTAATGTCCTCTACATCTAACCTGACTAGTAATGTCCTCTTGTTCTACAGTATATAACTCTACATCTAACCTGACTAGCAATGTCCTCTACATCTAACCTGACTAGTAATGTCCTCTAGTTCTACAGTATATGACTCTACATCTAACCTGGCTAGTAATGTCCTCTTGTTCTACAGTATATAACTCCACATCTAACCTGACTAGTAATGTCCTCTACATCTAACCTGACTAGTAATGTCCTCTTGTTCTACAGTATATAACTCTACATCTAACCTGACTAGTAATGTCCTCTTGTTCTACAGTATATAACTCTACATCTACCCTGACTAGTAATGTCCTCTACATCTAACCTGACTAGCAATGTCCTCTTGTTCTACAGTATATAACTCTACATCTAACCTGACTAGTAATGTCTTCTACATCTAACCTGACTAGTAATGTCCTCTTGTTCTACAGTATATAACTCTACATCTAACCTGACTAGTAATGTCCTCTTGTTCTACAGTATATAACTCTACATCTAACCTGACTAGTAATGTCCTCTACATCTAACCTGACTAGTAATTTCCTCTTGTTCTACAGTATATAACTCTACATCTAACCTGACTAGTAATGTCCTCTACATCTAACTTGACTAGTAATGTCCTCTTGTTCTACAGTATATAACTCTACATCTAACCTGACTAGTAATGTCCTCTTGTTCTACAGTATATAACTCTACATCTAACCTGACTAGTAATGTCCTCTACATCTAACCTGACTAGTAATGTCCTCTTGTTCTACAGTATATAACTCTACATCTAACCTGACTAGTAATGTCCTCTACATCTAACCTGACTAGTAATGTCCTCTTGTTCTACAGTATATAACTCTACATCTAACCTGACTAGCAATGTCCTCTACATGTAACCTGACTAGTAATGTCCTCTTCTTCTACAGTATATGACTCTACATCTAACCTGGCTAGTAATGTCATCTTGTTCTACAGTATATAACTCCACATCTAACCTGACTAGTAATGTCCTCTACATCTAACCTGACTAGTAATGTCCTCTTGTTCTACAGTATATAACTCCACATCTAACCTGACTAGTAATGTCCTCTTGTTCTACAGTATATAACTCTACATCTAACCTGACTAGTAATGTCCTCTACATCTAACCTGACTAGTAATGTCCTCTTGTTCTACAGTATATAACTCTACATCTAACCTGACTAGTAATGTCTTCTACATCTAACCTGACTAGTAATGTCCTCTACATCTAACCTGACTAGTAATGTCCTCTTGTTCTACAGTAAATAACTCTACATCTAACCTGACTAGTAATTTCCTCTTGTTCTACAGTATATAACTCTACATCTAACCTGACTAGTAATGTCCTCTACATCTAACCTGACTAGTAATGTCCTCTTGTTCTACAGTATATAACTCTACATCTAACCTGACTATTAATATCCTCTTGTTCTACAGTATATAACTCTACATCTAACCTGACTAGTAATGTCCTCTACATCTAACCTGGCTAGTAATGTCCTCTACATCTAACCTGACTAGTAATTTCCTCTTGTTCTACAGTAAATAACTCTACATCTAACCTGACTAGTAATGTCCTCTACATCTAACCTGACTAGTAATGTCCTCTACATCTAACCTGACTAGTAATGTCCTCTTGTTCTACAGTATATAACTCTACATCTAACCTGACTAGTAATGTCCTCTTGTTCTACAGTATATAACTCTACATCTAACCTGACTAGTAATGTCCTCTACATCTAACCTGACTAGTAATTTCCTCTTGTTCTACAGTATATAACTCTACATCTAACCTGACTAGTAATGTCCTCTACATCTAACTTGACTAGTAATGTCCTCTTGTTCTACAGTATATAACTCTACATCTAACCTGACTAGTAATGTCCTCTTGTTCTACAGTATATAACTCTACATCTAACCTGACTAGTAATGTCCTCTACATCTAACCTGACTAGTAATGTCCTCTTGTTCTACAGTATATAACTCTACATCTAACCTGACTAGTAATGTCCTCTACATCTAACCTGACTAGTAATGTCCTCTTGTTCTACAGTATATAACTCTACATCTAACCTGACTAGCAATGTCCTCTACATCTAACCTGACTAGTAATGTCCTCTAGTTCTACAGTATATGACTCTACATCTAACCTGGCTAGTAATGTCCTCTTGTTCTACAGTATATAACTCCACATCTAACCTGACTAGTAATGTCCTCTACATCTAACCTGACTAGTAATGTCCTCTTGTTCTACAGTATATAACTCTACATCTAACCTGACTAGTAATGTCCTCTTGTTCTACAGTATATAACTCTACATCTACCCTGACTAGTAATGTCCTCTACATCTAACCTGACTAGCAATGTCCTCTTGTTCTACAGTATATAACTCTACATCTAACCTGACTAGTAATGTCTTCTACATCTAACCTGACTAGTAATGTCCTCTTGTTCTACAGTATATAACTCTACATCTAACCTGACTAGTAATGTCCTCTTGTTCTACAGTATATAACTCTACATCTAACCTGACTAGTAATGTCCTCTACATCTAACCTGACTAGTAATTTCCTCTTGTTCTACAGTATATAACTCTACATCTAACCTGACTAGTAATGTCCTCTACATCTAACTTGACTAGTAATGTCCTCTTGTTCTACAGTATATAACTCTACATCTAACCTGACTAGTAATGTCCTCTTGTTCTACAGTATATAACTCTACATCTAACCTGACTAGTAATGTCCTCTACATCTAACCTGACTAGTAATGTCCTCTTGTTCTACAGTATATAACTCTACATCTAACCTGACTAGTAATGTCCTCTACATCTAACCTGACTAGTAATGTCCTCTTGTTCTACAGTATATAACTCTACATCTAACCTGACTAGCAATGTCCTCTACATGTAACCTGACTAGTAATGTCCTCTTCTTCTACAGTATATGACTCTACATCTAACCTGGCTAGTAATGTCATCTTGTTCTACAGTATATAACTCCACATCTAACCTGACTAGTAATGTCCTCTACATCTAACCTGACTAGTAATGTCCTCTTGTTCTACAGTATATAACTCCACATCTAACCTGACTAGTAATGTCCTCTTGTTCTACAGTATATAACTCTACATCTAACCTGACTAGTAATGTCCTCTACATCTAACCTGACTAGTAATGTCCTCTTGTTCTACAGTATATAACTCTACATCTAACCTGACTAGTAATGTCCTCTACATCTAACCTGACTAGTAATGTCCTCTTGTTCTACAGTATATAACTCTACATCTAACCTGACTAGCAATGTCCTCTACATGTAACCTGACTAGTAATGTCCTCTTCTTCTACAGTATATGACTCTACATCTAACCTGGCTAGTAATGTCATCTTGTTCTACAGTATATAACTCCACATCTAACCTGACTAGTAATGTCCTCTACATCTAACCTGACTAGTAATGTCCTCTTGTTCTACAGTATATAACTCCACATCTAACCTGACTAGTAATGTCCTCTACATCTAACCTGACTAGCAATGTCCTCTTGTTCTACAGTATATAACTCTACATCTAACCTGACTAGTAATGTCTTCTACATCTAACCTGACTAGTAATGTCCTCTTGTTATACAGTATATAACTCTACATCTAACCTGACTAGTAATGTCCTCTAGTTCTACAGTATATAACTCTACATCTAACCTGACTAGTAATGTCCTCTACATCTAACCTGACTAGTAATGTCCTCTACATCTAACCTGACTAGTAATGTCCTCTTGTTCTACAGTATATAACTCTACATCTAACCTGACTAGTAATGTCCTCTACATCTAACCTGACTAGTAATGTCCTCTTGTTCTACAGTATATAACTCTACATCTAACCTGACTAGTAATGTCCTCTTGTTCTACAGTATATAACTCTACATCTAAACTGACTAGCAATGTCCTATTGTTCTACAGTATATAACTCTACATCTAACCTGACTAGTAATGCCCTTTACATCTAACCTGACTAGTAATGTCCTCTACATCTAACCTGACTAGTAATGTCCTCTACATCTAACCTGACTAGCAATGTCCTATTGTTCTACAGTATATAACTCTACATCTAACCTGACTAGCAATGTCCTCTACATCTAACCTGACTAGTAATGTCCTCTTGTTCTACAGTATATGACTCTACATCTAACCTGACTAGTAATGTCCTCTTGTTCTACAGTATATAACTCCACATCTAACCTGACTAGTAATGTCCTCTACATCTAACCTGACTAGCAATGTCCTCTTGTTCTACAATATATAACTCTACATCTAACCTGACTAGTAATGTCTTCTACATCTAACCTGACTAGTAATGTCCTCTTGTTCTACAGTATATAACTCCACATCTAACCTGACTAGCAATGTCCTCTACATCTAACCTGACTAGTAATGTCCTCTTGTTCTACAGTATATAACTCTACATCTAACCTGACTAGTAATTTCCTCTTGTTCTACATTATATAACTCTATATCTAACCTGACTAGTAATGTCCTCTTGTTCTACAGTATATAACTCTACATCTAACCTGACTAGTAATGTCCTCTTGTTCTACAGTATATAACTCTACATCTAACCTGACTAGTAATGTCCTCTACATCTAACCTGACTAGTAATGTCCTCTACATCTAACCTGACTAGTAATGTCCTCTTGTTCTACAGTAAATAAATCTACATCTAACCTGACTAGTAATTTCCTCTTGTTCTACAGTATATAACTCTATATCTAACCTGACTAGTAATGTCCTCTTGTTCTACAGTATATAACTCTACATCTAACCTGACTAGTAATGGCCTCTAGTTCTACAGTATATAACTCTACATCTAACCTGACTAGTAATGTCCTCTTGTTCTACAGTATATAACTCTACATCTAACCTGACTAGTAATTTCCTCTTGTTCTACATTATATAACTCTATCTAACCTGACTAGTAATGTCCTCTTGTTCTACAGTATATAACTCTACATCTAACCTGACTAGTAATGGCCTCTAGTTCTACAGTATATAACTCTACATCTAACCTGACTAGTAATGTCCTCTACATCTAACCTGACTAGTAATGTCCTCTACATCTAACTTGACTAGTAATGTCCTCTTGTTCTACAGTATATAACTCTACATCTAACCTGACTAGTAATGTCCTCTTGTTCTACAGTATATAACTCTACATCTAACCTGACTAGTAATTTCCTCTTGTTCTACATTATATAACTCTATATCTAACCTGACTAGTAATGTCCTCTTGTTCTACAGTATATAACTCTACATCTAACCTGACTAGTAATGGCCTCTAGTTCTACAGTATATAACTCTACATCTAACCTGACTAGTAATGTCCTCTACATCTAACCTGACTAGTAATGTCCTCTACATCTAACCTGACTAGTAATGTCCTCTTGTTCTACAGTAAATAACTCTACATCTAACCTGACTAGTAATTTCCTCTTGTTCTACAGTATATAACTCTACATCTAACCTGACTAGTAATGTCCTCTACATCTAACCTGACTAGTAATGTCCTCTTGTTCTACAGTATATAACTCTACATCTAACCTGACTAGTAATGTCCTCTTGTTCTACAGTATAAAACTCTACATCTAACCTGACTAGTAATGTCCTCTTGTTCTACAGTATATAACTCTACATCTAACCTGACTAGTAATTTCCTCTTGTTCTACAGTAAATAACTCTACATCTAACCTGACTAGTAATGTCCTCTTGTTCTACAGTATATAACTCTACATCTAACCTGACTAGTAATGTCCTCTTGTTCTACAGTATATAACTCTACATCTAACCTGACTATTAATGTCCTCTTGTTCTACAGTATATAACTCTACATCTAACCTGACTAGTAATGTCCTCTACATCTAACCTGGCTAGTAATGTCCTCTTGTTCTACGGTATATAACTCTACATCTAACCTGACTATTAATGTCCTCTTGTTCTACAGTATATAACTCTACATCTAACCTGACTAGTAATGTCCTCTACATCTAACCTGGCTAGTAATGTCCTCTACATCTAACCTGACTAGTAATTTCCTCTTGTTCTACAGTAAATAACTCTACATCTAACCTGACTAGTAATGTCCTCTACCTCTAACCTGACTAGTAATTTCCTCTTGTTCTACAGTAAATAACTCTACATCTAACCTGACTAGTAATTTCCTCTTGTTCTACAGTAAATAACTCTACATCTAACCTGACTAGTAATTTCCTCTTGTTCTACAGTAAATAACTCTACATCTAACCTGACTAACAGTATATAACTCTACATCTAACCTGACTAGTAATGTCCTCTACATCTAACCTAACTAGTAATGTCCTCTTGTTCTACAGTATATAACTCTACATCTAACCTGACTAGTAATGTCCTCTTGTTCTACAGTATATAACTCTACATCTAACCTGACTAGTAATGTCCTCTTGTTCTACAGTATATAACTCTACATCTAACCTGACTAGTAATGTCCTCTTGTTCTACATTATATAACTCTATATCTAACCTAACTAGTAATGTCCTCTTGTTCTACAGTATATAACTCTACATCTAAACTGACTAGTAATGTCCTCTTGTTCTACAGTATATAACTCTACATCTAAACTGACTAGTAATGTCCTCTTGTTCTACAGTATATAACTCTACATCTAACCTGACTAGTAATGTCCTCTTGTTCTACAGTATATAACTCTACATCTAACCTGACTAGTAATGTCCTCTAGTTCTACAGTATATAACTCTACATCTAACCTGACTAGTAATGTCCTCTACATCTAACCTGACTAGTAATGTCCTCTACATCTAACCTAACTAGTAATGTCCTCTTGTTCTACAGTATATAACTCTACATCTAACCTTGACTAGTAATGTCCTCTTGTTCTACAGTATATTACTCTACATCTAACCTGACTAGTAATGTCCTCTACATCTAACCTGACTAGTAATGTCCTCTTGTTCTACAGTATATAACTCTACATCTAACCTGACTAGTAATGTCCTCTTGTTCTACAGTATATAACTCTACATCTAACCTGACTAGCAATGTCCTCTACATCTAACCTGACTAGTAATTTCCTCTTGTTCTACAGTGTATAACTCTACATCTAACCTGACTAGTAATGTCCTCTTGTTCTACAGTATATAACTCTACATCTAACCTGACTAGTAATGTCCTCTTGTTCTACAGTATATAAGTCTACATCTAACCTGACTAGTAATGTCCTCTAGTTCTACAGTATATAACTCTACATCTAACCTGACTAGTAATGTCCTCTACATCTAACCTGACTAGTAATGTCCTCTACATCTAACCTAACTAGTAATGTCCTCTTGTTCTACAGTATATAAGTCTACATCTAACCTGACTAGTAATGTCCTCTACATCTAACCTAACTAGTAATGTCCTCTTGTTCTACAGTATATAAGTCTACATCTAACCTGACTAGTTATATCCTCTTGTTCTACAGTATATAACTCTACATCTAACCTGGCTAGTAATGTCCTCTACATCTAACCTGACTAGTAATGTCCTCTTGTTCTACAGTATATAACTCTACATCTAACCTGACTAGTAATGTCCTCTTGTTCTACAGTATATAACTCTACATCTAACCTGACTAGTAATTTCCTCTTGTTCTACATTATATAACTCTATATCTAACCTAACTAGTAATGTCCTCTTGTTCTACAGTATATAACTCTACATCTAAACTGACTAGTAATGTCCTCTTGTTCTACAGTATATAACTCTACATCTAACCTGACTAGTAATGTCCTTTACATCTAACCTGACTAGTAATGTCCTCTTGTTCTACAGTATATAACTCTACATCTAACCTGACTAGCAATGTCCTCTACATCTAACCTGACTAGTAATGTCCTCTTGTTCTACAGTATATGACTCTACATCTAACCTGACTAGTAATGTCCTCTTGTTCTACAGTATATAACTCTACATCTAACCTGACTAGTAATGTCCTCTTGTTCTACAGTGTATAACTCTACATCTAACCTGACTAGTAATGTCCTCTTGTTCTACAGTATATAACTCTACATCTAACCTGACTAGTAATGTCCTCTTGTTCTACAGTATATAAGTCTACATCTAACCTGACTAGTAATGTCCTCTAGTTCTACAGTATATAACTCTACATCTAACCTGACTAGTAATGTCCTCTACATCTAACCTGACTAGTAATGTCCTCTACATCTAACCTAACTAGTAATGTCCTCTTGTTCTACAGTATATAAGTCTACATCTAACCTGACTAGTAATGTCCTCTACATCTAACCTAACTAGTAATGTCCTCTTGTTCTACAGTATATAAGTCTACATCTAACCTGACTAGTTATATCCTCTTGTTCTACAGTATATAACTCTACATCTAACCTGACTAGTAATGTCCTCTACATCTAACCTGACTAGTAATGTCCTCTACATCTAACCTGACTAGTAATGTCCTCTTGTTCTACAGTATATAAGTCTACATCTAACCTGACTAGTAATGTCCTCTAGTTCTACAGTATATAACTCTACATCTAACCTGACTAGTAATGTCCTCTACATCTAACCTGACTAGTAATGTCCTCTACATCTAACCTAACTAGTAATGTCCTCTTGTTCTACAGTATATAAGTCTACATCTAACCTGACTAGTTATATCCTCTTGTTCTACAGTATATAACTCTACATCTAACCTGACTAGTAATGTCCTCTACATCTAACCTGACTAGTAATGTCCTCTTGTTCTACAGTATATAACTCTACATCTAACCTGACTAGTAATGTCCTCTTGTTCTACAGTATATAACTCTACATCTAACCTGACTAGTAATTTCCTCTTGTTCTACATTATATAACTCTATATCTAACCTAACTAGTAATGTCCTCTTGTTCTACAGTATATAACTCTACATCTAAACTGACTAGTAATGTCCTCTTGTTCTACAGTATATAACTCTACATCTAACCTGACTAGTAATGTCCTTTACATCTAACCTGACTAGTAATGTCCTCTTGTTCTACAGTATATAACTCTACATCTAACCTGACTAGCAATGTCCTCTACATCTAACCTGACTAGTAATGTCCTCTTGTTCTACAGTATATGACTCTACATCTAACCTGACTAGTAATGTCCTCTTGTTCTACAGTATATAACTCCACATCTAACCTGACTAGTAATGTCCTCTACATCTAACCTGACTAGTAATGTCCTCTTGTTCTACAGTATATAACTCCACATCTAACCTGACTAGTAATGTGCTCTTGTTCTACAGTATATAAGTCTACATCTAACCTGACTAGTAATGTCCTCTACATCTAACCTAACTAGTAATGTCCTCTTGTTCTACAGTATATAAGTCTACATCTAACCTGACTAGTTATATCCTCTTGTTCTACAGTATATAACTCTACATCTAACCTGACTAGTAATGTCCTCTACATCTAACCTGACTAGTAATGTCCTCTTGTTCTACAGTATATAACTCTACATCTAACCTGACTAGTAATGTCCTCTTGTTCTACAGTGTATAACTCTACATCTAACCTGACTAGTAATGTCCTCTTGTTCTACAGTATATAACTCTACATCTAACCTGACTAGTAATGTCCTCTTGTTCTACAGTATATAAGTCTACATCTAACCTGACTAGTAATGTCCTCTAGTTCTACAGTATATAACTCTACATCTAACCTGACTAGTAATGTCCTCTACATCTAACCTGACTAGTAATGTCCTCTACATCTAACCTAACTAGTAATGTCCTCTTGTTCTACAGTATATAAGTCTACATCTAACCTGACTAGTAATGTCCTCTACATCTAACCTAACTAGTAATGTCCTCTTGTTCTACAGTATATAAGTCTACATCTAACCTGACTAGTTATATCCTCTTGTTCTACAGTATATAACTCTACATCTAACCTGACTAGTAATGTCCTCTACATCTAACCTGACTAGTAATGTCCTCTTGTTCTACAGTATATAACTCTACATCTAACCTGACTAGTAATGTCCTCTTGTTCTACAGTATATAACTCTACATCTAACCTGACTAGTAATTTCCTCTTGTTCTACATTATATAACTCTATATCTAACCTAACTAGTAATGTCCTCTTGTTCTACAGTATATAACTCTACATCTAAACTGACTAGTAATGTCCTCTTGTTCTACAGTATATAACTCTACATCTAACCTGACTAGTAATGTCCTTTACATCTAACCTGACTAGTAATGTCCTCTTGTTCTACAGTATATAACTCTACATCTAACCTGACTAGCAATGTCCTCTACATCTAACCTGACTAGTAATGTCCTCTTGTTCTACAGTATATGACTCTACATCTAACCTGACTAGTAATGTCCTCTTGTTCTACAGTATATAACTCCACATCTAACCTGACTAGTAATGTCCTCTACATCTAACCTGACTAGTAATGTCCTCTTGTTCTACAGTATATAACTCCACATCTAACCTGACTAGTAATGTGCTCTTATTCTACAGTATATAACTCTACATCTAACCTGACTAGTAATGTCCTCTACATCTAACCTGACTAGTAATATCCTCTTGTTCTACAGTATATAACTCTACATCTAACCTGACTAGTAATGTCCTCTTGTTCTACAGTATATAACTCTACATCTAACCTGACTAGTAATTTCCTCTTGTTCTACATTATATAACTCTATATCTAACCTAACTAGTAATGTCCTCTTGTTCTACAGTATATAACTCTACATCTAAACTGACTAGTAATGTCCTCTTGTTCTACAGTATATAACTCTACATCTAACCTGACTAGTAATGTCCTCTACATCTAACCTGACTAGTAATGTCCTCTTGTTCTACAGTATATAACTCTACATCTAACCTGACTAGTAATGTCCTCTACATCTAACCTGACTAGTAATGTCCTCTTGTTCTACAGTATATAACTATACATCTAACCTGACTAGTAATGTCCTCTAGTTCTACAGTATATAACTCTACATCTAACCTGACTAGTAATGTCCTCTACATCTAACCTGACTAGTAATGTCCTCTACATGTAACCTAACTAGTAATGTCCTCTTGTTCTACAGTATATAACTCTACATCTAACCTGACTAGTAATGTCCTCTTGTTCTACAGTATATAACTCTACATCTAACCTGACTAGTAATGTCCTCTACATCTAACCTGACTAGTAATGTCCTCTTGTTCTACAGTATATAACTCTACATCTAACCTGACTAGTAATGTCCTCTTGTTCTACAGTATATAACTCTACATCTAACCTGACTAGCAATGTCCTCTACATCTAACCTGACTAGTAATGTCCTCTTGTTCTACAGTATATAACTCTACATCTAACCTGACTAGTAATGTCCTCTACATCTAACCTGACTAGTAATTTCCTCTTGTTCTACAGTGTATAACTCTACATCTAACCTGACTAGTAATGTCCTCTTGTTCTACAGTATATAACTCTACATCTAACCTGACTAGTAATGTCCTCTTGTTCTACAGTATATAACTCTACATCTAACCTGACTAGTAATGTCCTCTTGTTCTACAGTATATAACTCTACATCTAACCTGACTAGTAATGTCCTCTAGTTCTACAGTATATAACTCTACATCTAACCTGACTAGTAATGTCCTCTACATCTAACCTGACTAGTAATGTCCTCTACATCTAACCTAACTAGTAATGTCCTCTTGTTCTACAGTATATAACTCTACATCTAACCTGACTAGTAATATCCTCTTGTTCTACAGTATATAACTCTACATCTAACCTGACTAGTAATGTCCTCTACATCTAACCTGACTAGTAATGTCCTCTTGTTCTACAGTATATAACTCTACATCTAACCTGACTAGTAATGTCCTCTTGTTCTACAGTATATAACTCTACATCTAACCTGACTAGTAATTTCCTCTTGTTCTACATTATATAACTCTATATCTAACCTAACTAGTAATGCCCTCTTGTTCTACAGTATATAACTCTACATCTAAACTGACTAGTAATGTCCTTTACATCTAACCTGACTAGTAATGTCCTCTTGTTCTACAGTATATAACTCTACATCTAACCTGACTAGTAATGTCCTCTACATCTAACCTGACTAGTAATGTCCTCTTGTTCTACAGTATATAACTCTACATCTAACCTGACTAGTAATGTCCTCTTGTTCTACAGTATATAACTCTACATCTAACCTGAATAGTAATGTCCTCTTGTTCTACAGTATATAACTCTACATCTAACCTGACTAGTAATGTCCTCTTGTTCTACAGTATATAACTCTACATCTAAACTGACTAGTAATGTCCTCTTGTTCTACAGTATATAACTCTACATCTAACCTGACTAGTAATGTCCTCTACATCTAACCTGACTAGTAATGTCCTCTTGTTCTACAGTATATAACTCTACATCTAACCTGACTAGTAATGTCCTCTACATCTAACCTGACTAGTAATTTCCTCTTGTACTACAGTGTATAACTCTACATCTAACCTGACTAGTAATGTCCTCTTGTTCTACAGTATATAACTCTACATCTAACCTGACTAGTAATGTCCTCTTGTTCTACAGTATATAACTCTACATCTAACCTGACTAGTAATGTCCTCTTGTTCTACAGTATATAACTCTACATCTAACCTGACTAGTAATGTCCTCTTGTTCTACAGTATATAACTCTACATCTAACCTGACTAGTAATGTCCTCTTGTTCTACAGTATATAACTCTACATCTAACCTGACTAGTAATGTCCTCTAGTTGTACAGTATATAACGCTACATCTAACCTGACTAGTAATGTCCTCTACATCTAACCTGACTAGTAATGTCCTCTACATCTAACCTGACTAGTAATGTCCTCTTGTTCTACAGTATATAACTCTACATCTAACCTGACTAGTAATGTCCTCTTGTTCTACAGTATATAACTCTACATCTAACCTGACTAGTAATGTCCTCTTGTTCTACAGTATATAACTCTACATCTAACCTGACTAGTAATGTCCTCTTGTTCTACAGTATATAACTCCACATCTAACCTGACTAGTAATGTCCTCTACATATAACCTGACCAGCAATGTCCTCTTGTTCTACAGTATATAACTCTACATCTAACCTGATTAGAAATGTCCTCTACATCTAACCTGACTAGTAATGTCCTCTAGTTCTACAGTATATAACTCTACATCTAACCTGACTAGTAATGTCCTCTACATCTAACCTGACTAGTAATGTCCTCTACATCTAACCTGACTAGTAATGTCCTCTTGTTCTACAGTAAATAACTCTACATCTAACCTGACTAGTAATTTCCTCTTGTTCTACAGTGTATAACTCTACATCTAACCTGACTAGTAATGTCATCTTGTTCTACAGTATATAACTCTACATCTAACCTGACTAGTAATGTCCTCTTGTTCTACAGTATATAACTCTACATCTAACCTGACTAGTAATGTCATCTTGTTCTACAGTATATAACTCTACATCTAACCTGACTAGTAATGTCCTCTAGTCCTACAGTATATAACTCTACATCTAACCTGACTAGTAATGTCCTCTACATCTAACCTGACTAGTAATGTCCTCTACATCTAACCTAACTAGTAATGTCCTCTTGTTCTACAGTATATAACTCTACATCTAACCTGACTAGTAATGTCCTCTTGTTCTACAGTATATAACTCTACATCTAACCTGACTAGTAATGTCCTCTACATCTAACCTGACTAGTAATGTCCTCTTGTTCTACAGTATATAACTCTACATCTAACCTGACTAGTAATGTCCTCTTGTTCTACATTATATAACTCTATATCTAACCTAACTAGTAATGTCCTCTTGTTCTACAGTATATAACTCTACATCTAAACTGACTAGTAATGTCCTCTTGTTCTACAGTATATAACTCTACATCTAACCTGACTAGTAATGTCCTCTTGTTCTACAGTATATAAGTCTACATCTAACCTGACTAGTAATGTCCTCTAGTTCTACAGTATACAACTCTACATCTAACCTGACTAGTAATGTCCTCTACATCTAACCTGACTAGTAATGTCCTCTACATCTAACCTAACTAGTAATGTCCTCTTGTTCTACAGTATATAACTCTACATCTAACCTGACTAGTAATATCCTCTTGTTCTACAGTATATAACTCTACATCTAACCTGACTAGTAATGTCCTCTACATCTAACCTAACTAGTAATGTCCTCTTGTTCTACATTATATAACTCTACATCTAACCTGACTAGTAATGTCCTCTACATCTAACCTGACTGGTAATGTCCTCTTGTTCTACAGTATATAACTCTACATCTAACCTGACTAGTAATGTCCTCTTGTTCTACAGTATATAACTCTACATCTAACCTGACTAGTAATGTCCTCTTGTTCTACAGTATATAACTCTACATCTAACCTGACTAGTAATTTCCTCTTGTTCTACATTATATAACTCTATATCTAACCTAACTAGTAATGTCCTCTTGTTCTACAGTATATAACTCTACATCTAAACTGACTAGTAATGTCCTCTTGTTCTACAGTATATAACTCTACATCTAACCTGACTAGTAATGTCCTTTACATCTAACCTGACTAGTAATGTCCTCTTGTTCTACAGTATATAACTCTACATCTAACCTGACTAGCAATGTCCTCTACATCTAACCTGACTAGTAATGTCCTCTTGTTCTACAGTATATGACTCTACATCTAACCTGACTAGTAATGTCCTCTTGTAGAGTTATATACTGTAGAACAAGAGGACATTACTAGTCAGGTTAGATGTAGAGTTATATACTGTAGAACAAGAGGACATTACTAGTCAGGTTAGATGTAGAGTTATATACTGTAGAACATCTAACCTGACTAGTAATGTCCTCTTGTTCTACAGTATATAACTCTACATCTAACCTGACTAGTAATGTCCTCTTGTTCTACAGTATATAACTCCACATCTAACCTGACTAGTAATGTCCTCTACATCTAACCTGACTAGTAATGTCCTCTTGTTCTACAGTATATAACTCCACATCTAACCTGACTAGTAATGTGCTCTTATTCTACAGTATATAACTCTACATCTAACCTGACTAGTAATGTCCTCTACATCTAACCTGACTAGTAATGTCCTCTTGTTCTACAGTATATAACTCTACATCTAACCTGACTAGTAATTTCCTCTTGTTCTACATTATATAACTCTATATCTAACCTAACTAGTAATGTCCTCTTGTTCTACAGTATATAACTCTACATCTAAACTGACTAGTAATGTCCTCTTGTTCTACAGTATATAACTCTACATCTAACCTGACTAGTAATGTCCTTTACATCTAACCTGACTAGTAATGTCCTCTTGTTCTACAGTATATAACTCCACATCTAACCTGACTAGTAATGTCCTCTACATATAACCTGACCAGCAATGTCCTCTTGTTCTACAGTATATAACTCTACATCTAACCTGACTAGAAATGTCCTCTACATCTAACCTGACTAGTAATGTCCTCTAGTTCTACAGTATATAACTCTACATCTAACCTGACTAGTAATGTCCTCTACATCTAACCTGACTAGTAATGTCCTCTACATCTAACCTGACTAGTAATGTCCTCTTGTTCTACAGTAAATAACTCTACATCTAACCTGACTAGTAATGTCCTCTTGTTCTACAGTATATAACTCTACATCTAACCTGACTAGTAATGTCCTCTTGTTCTACAGTATATAACTCTACATCTAACCTGACTAGTAATGTCCTCTTGTTCTACAGTATATAACTCTACATCTAACCTGACTAGTAATGTCCTCTAGTTCTACAGTATATAACTCTACATCTAACCTGACTAGTAATGTCCTCTACATCTAACCTGACTAGTAATGTCCTCTTGTTCTGCAGTATATAACTCTACATCTAACCTGACTAGTAATGTCCTCTTGTTCTACAGTATATAACTCTACATCTAACCTGACTAGTAATGTCCTCTACATCTAACCTGACTAGTAATGTCCTCTTGTTCTACAGTATATAACTCTACATCTAACCTGACTAGTAATGTCCTCTTGTTCTACAGTATATAACTCTGCATCTAACCTGACTAGTAATGTCCTCTTGTTCTACAGTATATAACTCTACATCTAACCTGACTAGTAATGTCCTCTTGTTCTACAGTATATAACTCTACATCTAACCTGACTAGTAATTTCCTCTTGTTCTACATTATATAACTCTATATCTAACCTAACTAGTAATGTCCTCTTGTTCTACAGTATATAACTCTACATCTAAACTGACTAGTAATGTCCTCTTGTTCTACAGTATATAACTCTACATCTAAACTGACTAGTAATGTCCTCTTGTTCTACAGTATATAACTCTACATCTAACCTGACTAGTAATGTCCTCTTGTTCTACAGTATATAACTCTACATCTAACCTGACTAGTAATGTCCTCTAGTTCTACAGTATATAACTCTACATCTAACCTGACTAGTAATGTCCTCTACATCTAACCTGACTAGTAATGTCCTCTACATCTAACCTAACTAGTAATGTCCTCTTGTTCTACAGTATATAACTCTACATCTAACCTGACTAGTAATGTCCTCTTGTTCTACAGTTTATAACTCTACATCTAACCTGACTAGTAATGTCCTCTACATCTAACCTGACTAGTAATTTCCTCTTGTTCTACAGTGTATAACTCTACATCTAACCTGACTAGTAATGTCCTCTTGTTCTACAGTATATAACTCTACATCTAACCTGACTAGTAATGTCCTCTTGTTCTACAGTATATAACTCTACATCTAACCTGACTAGTAATGTCCTCTTGTTCTACAGTATATAAGTCTACATCTAACCTGACTAGTAATGTCCTCTAGTTCTACAGTATACAACTCTACATCTAACCTGACTAGTAATGTCCTCTACATCTAACCTGACTAGTAATGTCCTCTACATCTAACCTAACTAGTAATGTCCTCTTGTTCTACAGTATATAACTCTACATCTAACCTGACTAGTAATATCCTCTTGTTCTACAGTATATAACTCTACATCTAACCTGACTAGTAATGTCCTCTACATCTAACCTGACTAGTAATGTCCTCTTGTTCTACAGTATATAACTCTACATCTAACCTGACTAGTAATGTCCTCTTGTTCTACAGTATATAACTCTACATCTAACCTGACTAGTAATGTCCTCTTGTTCTACAGTATATAACTCTACATCTAACCTGACTAGTAATTTCCTCTTGTTCTACATTATATAACTCTATATCTAACCTAACTAGTAATGTCCTCTTGTTCTACAGTATATAACTCTACATCTAAACTGACTAGTAATGTCCTCTTGTTCTACAGTATATAACTCTACATCTAACCTGACTAGTAATGTCCTCTTGTTCTACAGTTTATAACTCTACATCTAACCTGACTAGTAATGTCCTCTACATCTAACCTGACTAGTAATTTCCTCTTGTTCTACAGTGTATAACTCTACATCTAACCTGACTAGTAATGTCCTCTTGTTCTACAGTATATAACTCTACATCTAACCTGACTAGTAATGTCCTCTTGTTCTACAGTATATAACTCTACATCTAACCTGACTAGTAATGTCCTCTTGTTCTACAGTATATAAGTCTACATCTAACCTGACTAGTAATGTCCTCTAGTTCTACAGTATACAACTCTACATCTAACCTGACTAGTAATGTCCTCTACATCTAACCTGACTAGTAATGTCCTCTACATCTAACCTAACTAGTAATGTCCTCTTGTTCTACAGTATATAACTCTACATCTAACCTGACTAGTAATATCCTCTTGTTCTACAGTATATAACTCTACATCTAACCTGACTAGTAATGTCCTCTACATCTAACCTGACTAGTAATGTCCTCTTGTTCTACAGTATATAACTCTACATCTAACCTGACTAGTAATGTCCTCTTGTTCTACAGTATATAACTCTACATCTAACCTGACTAGTAATGTCCTCTTGTTCTACAGTATATAACTCTACATCTAACCTGACTAGTAATTTCCTCTTGTTCTACATTATATAACTCTATATCTAACCTAACTAGTAATGTCCTCTTGTTCTACAGTATATAACTCTACATCTAAACTGACTAGTAATGTCCTCTTGTTCTACAGTATATAACTCTACATCTAACCTGACTAGTAATGTCCTTTACATCTAACCTGACTAGTAATGTCCTCTTGTTCTACAGTATATGACTCTACATCTAACCTGACTAGTAATGTCCTCTTGTTCTACAGTATATAACTCTACATCTAACCTGACTAGTAATGTCCTCTTGTTCTACAGTATATAACTCTACATCTAACCTGACTAGTAATGTCCTCTAGTTCTACAGTATATAACTCTACATCTAACCTGACTAGTAATGTCCTCTACATCTAACCTGACTAGTAATGTCCTCTACATCTAACCTAACTAGTAATGTCCTCTTGTTCTACAGTATATAACTCTACATCTAACCTGACTAGTAATGTCCTCTACATCTAACCTGACTGGTAATGTCCTCTTGTTCTACAGTATATAACTCTACATCTAACCTGACTAGTAATGTCCTCTTGTTCTACAGTATATAACTCTACATCTAACCTGACTAGTAATGTCCTCTTGTTCTACAGTATATAACTCTACATCTAACCTGACTAGTAATTTCCTCTTGTTCTACATTATATAACTCTATATCTAACCTAACTAGTAATGTCCTCTTGTTCTACAGTATATAACTCTACATCTAAACTGACTAGTAATGTCCTCTTGTTCTACAGTATATAACTCTACATCTAACCTGACTAGTAATGTCCTTTACATCTAACCTGACTAGTAATGTCCTCTTGTTCTACAGTATATAACTCTACATCTAACCTGACTAGCAATGTCCTCTACATCTAACCTGACTAGTAATGTCCTCTTGTTCTACAGTATATGACTCTACATCTAACCTGACTAGTAATGTCCTCTTGTAGAGTTATATACTGTAGAACAAGAGGACATTACTAGTCAGGTTAGATGTAGAGTTATATACTGTAGAACAAGAGGACATTACTAGTCAGGTTAGATGTAGAGTTATATACTGTAGAACATCTAACCTGACTAGTAATGTCCTCTTGTTCTACAGTATATATCTCTACATCTAACCTGACTAGTAATGTCCTCTTGTTCTACAGTATATAACTCCACATCTAACCTGACTAGTAATGTCCTCTTCATCTAACCTGACTAGTAATGTCCTCTTGTTCTACAGTATATAACTCCACATCTAACCTGACTAGTAATGTGCTCTTATTCTACAGTATATAACTCTACATCTAACCTGACTAGTAATGTCCTCTACATCTAACCTGACTAGTAATGTCCTCTTGTTCTACAGTATATAACTCTACATCTAACCTGACTAGTAATTTCCTCTTGTTCTACATTATATAACTCTATATCTAACCTGACTAGTAATGTCCTTTACATCTAACCTGACTAGTAATGTCCTCTTGTTCTACAGTATATAACTCCACATCTAACCTGACTAGTAATGTCCTCTACATATAACCTGACCAGCAATGTCCTCTTGTTCTACAGTATATAACTCTACATCTAACCTGACTAGAAATGTCCTCTACATCTAACCTGACTAGTAATGTCCTCTAGTTCTACAGTATATAACTCTACATCTAACCTGACTAGTAATGTCCTCTACATCTAACCTGACTAGTAATGTCCTCTACATCTAACCTGACTAGTAATGTCCTCTTGTTCTACAGTAAATAACTCTACATCTAACCTGACTAGTAATGTCCTCTTGTTCTACAGTATATAACTCTACATCTAACCTGACTAGTAATGTCCTCTTGTTCTACAGTATATAACTCTACATCTAACCTGACTAGTAATGTCCTCTTGTTCTACAGTATATAACTCTACATCTAACCTGACTAGTAATGTCCTCTAGTTCTACAGTATATAACTCTACATCTAACCTGACTAGTAATGTCCTCTACATCTAACCTGACTAGTAATGTCCTCTTGTTCTACAGTATATAACTCTACATCTAACCTGACTAGTAATGTCCTCTTGTTCTACAGTATATAACTCTACATCTAACCTGACTAGTAATGTCCTCTACATCTAACCTGACTAGTAATGTCCTCTTGTTCTACAGTATATAACTCTACATCTAACCTGACTAGTAATGTCCTCTTGTTCTACAGTATATAACTCTGCATCTAACCTGACTAGTAATGTCCTCTTGTTCTACAGTATATAACTCTACATCTAACCTGACTAGTAATTTCCTCTTGTTCTACATTATATAACTCTATATCTAACCTAACTAGTAATGTCCTCTTGTTCTACAGTATATAACTCTACATCTAAACTGACTAGTAATGTCCTCTTGTTCTACAGTATATAACTCTACATCTAACCTGACTAGTAATGTCCTCTACATCTAACCTGACTAGTAATGTCCTCTTGTTCTACAGTATATAACTCTACATCTAACCTGACTAGTAATGTCCTCTACATCTAACCTGACTAGTAATTTCCTCTTGTTCTACAGTGTATAACTCTACATCTAACCTGACTAGTAATGTCCTCTTGGTCTACAGTATATAACTCTACATCTAACCTGACTAGTAATGTCCTCTTGTTCTACAGTATATAACTCTACATCTAACCTGACTAGTAATGTCCTCTTGTTCTACAGTATATAACTCTACATCTAACCTGACTAGTAATGTCCTCTAGTTCTACAGTATATTACTCTACATCTAACCTGACTAGTAATGTCCTCTACATCTAACCTGACTAGTAATGTCCTCTACATCTAACCTAACTAGTAATGTCCTCTTGTTCTACAGTATATAACTCTACATCTAACCTGACTAGTAATGTCCTCTTGTTCTACAGTATATAACTCTACATCTAACCTGACTAGTAATGTCCTCTACATCTAACCTGACTAGTAATGTCCTCTTGTTCTACAGTATATAACTCTACATCTAACCTGACTAGTAATGTCCTCTTGTTCTACAGTATATAACTCTACATCTAACCTGACTAGTAATGTCCTCTTGTTCTACATTATATAACTCTATATCTAACCTAACGAGTAATGTCCTCTTGTTCTACAGTATATAACTCTACATCTAAACTGACTAGTAATGTCCTCTTGTTCTACAGTATATAACTCTACATCTAACCTGACTAGTAATGTCCTCTTGTTCTACAGTATATAACTCTACATCTAACCTGACTAGTAATGTCCTCTAGTTCTACAGTATATAACTCTACATCTAACCTGACTAGTAATGTCCTCTACATCTAACCTGACTAGTAATGTCCTCTACATCTAACCTAACTAGTAATGTCCTCTTGTTCTACAGTATATAACTCTACATCTAACCTGACTAGTAATGTCCTCTTGTTCTACAGTATATAACTCTACATCTAACCTGACTAGTAATGTCCTCTACATCTAATCTGACTAGTAATGTCCTCTTGTTCTACAGTATATAACTCTACATCTAACCTGACTAGTAATGTCCTCTTGTTCTACAGTATATAACTCTACATCTAACCTGACTAGCAATGTCCTCTACATCTAACCTGACTAGTAATGTCCTCTTGTTCTACAGTATATAACTCTACATCTAACCTGACTAGTAATGTCCTCTACATCTAACCTGACTAGTAATTTCCTCTTGTTCTACAGTGTATAACTCTACATCTAACCTGACTAGTAATGTCCTCTTGTTCTACAGTATATAACTCTACATCTAACCTGACTAGTAATATCCTCTTGTTCTACAGTATATAACTCTTCATCTAACCTGACTAGTAATGTCCTCTACATCTAACCTGACTAGTAATGTCCTCTTGTTCTACAGTATATAACTCTACATCTAACCTGACTAGTAATGTCCTCTTGTTCTACAGTATATAACTCTACATCTAACCTGACTAGTAATGTCCTCTTGTTCTACAGTATATAACTCTACATCTAACCTGACTAGTAATTTCCTCTTGTTCTACATTATATAACTCTATATCTAACCTAACTAGTAATGTCCTCTTGTTCTACAGTATATAACTCTACATCTAAACTGACTAGTAATGTCCTCTTGTTCTACAGTATATAACTCTACATCTAACCTGACTAGTAATGTCCTTCACATCTAACCTGACTAGTAATGTCCTCTTGTTCTACAGTATATAACTCTACATCTAACCTGACTAGCAATGTCCTCTACATCTAACCTGACTAGTAATGTCCTCTTGTTCTACAGTATATGACTCTACATCTAACCTGACTAGTAATGTCCTCTTGTTCTACAGTATATTACTCTACATCTAACCTGACTAGCAATGTCCTCTACATCTAACCTGACTAGTAATGTCCTCTAGTTCTACAGTATATAACTCTACATCTAACCTGACTAGTAATGTCCTCTACATCTAACCTGACTAGTAATGTCCTCTTGTTCTACAGTATATAACTCTACATCTAACCTGACTAGTAATGTCCTCTTGTTCTACAGTATATAACTCTACATCTAACCTGACTAGTAATGTCCTCTACATCTAACCTGACTAGTAATGTCCTCTTGTTCTACAGTATATAACTCTACATCTAACCTGACTAGTAATGTCCTCTTGTTCTACAGTATATAACTCTGCATCTAACCTGACTAGTAATGTCCTCTTGTTCTACAGTATATAACTCTACATCTAACCTGACTAGTAATTTCCTCTTGTTCTACATTATATAACTCTATATCTAACCTAACTAGTAATGTCCTCTTGTTCTACAGTATATAACTCTACATCTAAACTGACTAGTAATGTCCTCTTGTTCTACAGTATATAACTCTACATCTAACCTGACTAGTAATGTCCTCTACATCTAACCTGACTAGTAATGTCCTCTTGTTCTACAGTATATAACTCTACATCTAACCTGACTAGTAATGTCCTCTACATCTAACCTGACTAGTAATTTCCTCTTGTTCTACAGTGTATAACTCTACATCTAACCTGACTAGTAATGTCCTCTTGGTCTACAGTATATAACTCTACATCTAACCTGACTAGTAATGTCCTCTTGTTCTACAGTATATAACTCTACATCTAACCTGACTAGTAATGTCCTCTTGTTCTACAGTATATAACTCTACATCTAACCTGACTAGTAATGTCCTCTAGTTCTACAGTATATTACTCTACATCTAACCTGACTAGTAATGTCCTCTACATCTAACCTGACTAGTAATGTCCTCTACATCTAACCTAACTAGTAATGTCCTCTTGTTCTACAGTATATAACTCTACATCTAACCTGACTAGTAATGTCCTCTTGTTCTACAGTATATAACTCTACATCTAACCTGACTAGTAATGTCCTCTACATCTAACCTGACTAGTAATGTCCTCTTGTTCTACAGTATATAACTCTACATCTAACCTGACTAGTAATGTCCTCTTGTTCTACAGTATATAACTCTACATCTAACCTGACTAGTAATGTCCTCTTGTTCTACATTATATAACTCTATATCTAACCTAACGAGTAATGTCCTCTTGTTCTACAGTATATAACTCTACATCTAAACTGACTAGTAATGTCCTCTTGTTCTACAGTATATAACTCTACATCTAACCTGACTAGTAATGTCCTCTTGTTCTACAGTATATAACTCTACATCTAACCTGACTAGTAATGTCCTCTAGTTCTACAGTATATAACTCTACATCTAACCTGACTAGTAATGTCCTCTACATCTAACCTGACTAGTAATGTCCTCTACATCTAACCTAACTAGTAATGTCCTCTTGTTCTACAGTATATAACTCTACATCTAACCTGACTAGTAATGTCCTCTTGTTCTACAGTATATAACTCTACATCTAACCTGACTAGTAATGTCCTCTACATCTAATCTGACTAGTAATGTCCTCTTGTTCTACAGTATATAACTCTACATCTAACCTGACTAGTAATGTCCTCTTGTTCTACAGTATATAACTCTACATCTAACCTGACTAGCAATGTCCTCTACATCTAACCTGACTAGTAATGTCCTCTTGTTCTACAGTATATAACTCTACATCTAACCTGACTAGTAATGTCCTCTACATCTAACCTGACTAGTAATTTCCTCTTGTTCTACAGTGTATAACTCTACATCTAACCTGACTAGTAATGTCCTCTTGTTCTACAGTATATAACTCTACATCTAACCTGACTAGTAATATCCTCTTGTTCTACAGTATATAACTCTTCATCTAACCTGACTAGTAATGTCCTCTACATCTAACCTGACTAGTAATGTCCTCTTGTTCTACAGTATATAACTCTACATCTAACCTGACTAGTAATGTCCTCTTGTTCTACAGTATATAACTCTACATCTAACCTGACTAGTAATGTCCTCTTGTTCTACAGTATATAACTCTACATCTAACCTGACTAGTAATTTCCTCTTGTTCTACATTATATAACTCTATATCTAACCTAACTAGTAATGTCCTCTTGTTCTACAGTATATAACTCTACATCTAAACTGACTAGTAATGTCCTCTTGTTCTACAGTATATAACTCTACATCTAACCTGACTAGTAATGTCCTTCACATCTAACCTGACTAGTAATGTCCTCTTGTTCTACAGTATATAACTCTACATCTAACCTGACTAGCAATGTCCTCTACATCTAACCTGACTAGTAATGTCCTCTTGTTCTACAGTATATGACTCTACATCTAACCTGACTAGTAATGTCCTCTTGTTCTACAGTATATAACTCTACATCTAACCTGACTAGTAATGTCCTCTTGTTCTACAGTATATAACTCTACATCTAACCTGACTAGTAATGTCCTCTAGTTCTACAGTATATAACTCTACATCTAACCTGACTAGTAATGTCCTCTACATCTAACCTGACTAGTAATGTCCTCTACATCTAACCTAACTAGTAATTTTCTCTTGTTCTACAGTATATAACTCTACATCTAACCTGACTAGTAATGTCCTCTACATCTAACCTGACTGGTAATGTCCTCTTGTTCTACAGTATATAACTCTACATCTAACCTGACTAGTAATGTCCTCTTGTTCTACAGTATATAACTCTACATCTAACCTGACTAGTAATGTCCTCTTGTTCTACAGTATATAACTCTACATCTAACCTGACTAGTAATTTCCTCTTGTTCTACATTATATAACTCTATATCTAACCTAACTAGTAATGTCCTCTTGTTCTACAGTATATAACTCTACATCTAAACTGACTAGTAATGTCCTCTTGTTCTACAGTATATAACTCTACATCTAACCTGACTAGTAATGTCCTTTACATCTAACCTGACTAGTAATGTCCTCTTGTTCTACAGTATATAACTCTACATCTAACCTGACTAGCAATGTCCTCTACATCTAACCTGACTAGTAATGTCCTCTTGTTCTACAGTATATGACTCTACATCTAACCTGACTAGTAATGTCCTCTTGTTCTACAGTATATAACTCTACATCTAACCTGACTAGTAATGTCCTCTTGTTCTACAGTATATAACTCTACATCTAACCTGACTAGTAATGTCCTCTTGTTCTACAGTATATAACTCCACATCTAACCTGACTAGTAATGTCCTCTACATCTAACCTGACTAGTAATGTCCTCTTGTTCTACAGTATATAACTCCACATCTAACCTGACTAGTAATGTGCTCTTATTCTACAGTATATAACTCTACATCTAACCTGACTAGTAATGTCCTCTACATCTAACCTGACTAGTAATGTCCTCTTGTTCTACAGTATATAACTCTACATCTAACCTGACTAGTAATGTCCTCTTGTTCTACAGTATATAACTCTACATCTAACCTGACTAGTAATGTCCTCTTGTTCTACATTATATAACTCTATATCTAACCTAACGAGTAATGTCCTCTTGTTCTACAGTATATAACTCTACATCTAAACTGACTAGTAATGTCCTCTTGTTCTACAGTATATAACTCTACATCTAACCTGACTAGTAATGTCCTCTTGTTCTACAGTATATAACTCTACATCTAACCTGACTAGTAATGTCCTCTAGTTCTACAGTATATAACTCTACATCTAACCTGACTAGTAATGTCCTCTACATCTAACCTGACTAGTAATGTCCTCTACATCTAACCTAACTAGTAATGTCCTCTTGTTCTACAGTATATAACTCTACATCTAACCTGACTAGTAATGTCCTCTTGTTCTACAGTATATAACTCTACATCTAACCTGACTAGTAATGTCCTCTACATCTAATCTGACTAGTAATGTCCTCTTGTTCTACAGTATATAACTCTACATCTAACCTGACTAGTAATGTCCTCTTGTTCTACAGTATATAACTCTACATCTAACCTGACTAGCAATGTCCTCTACATCTAACCTGACTAGTAATGTCCTCTTGTTCTACAGTATATAACTCTACATCTAACCTGACTAGTAATGTCCTCTACATCTAACCTGACTAGTAATTTCCTCTTGTTCTACAGTGTATAACTCTACATCTAACCTGACTAGTAATGTCCTCTTGTTCTACAGTATATAACTCTACATCTAACCTGACTAGTAATATCCTCTTGTTCTACAGTATATAACTCTTCATCTAACCTGACTAGTAATGTCCTCTACATCTAACCTGACTAGTAATGTCCTCTTGTTCTACAGTATATAACTCTACATCTAACCTGACTAGTAATGTCCTCTTGTTCTACAGTATATAACTCTACATCTAACCTGACTAGTAATGTCCTCTTGTTCTACAGTATATAACTCTACATCTAACCTGACTAGTAATTTCCTCTTGTTCTACATTATATAACTCTATATCTAACCTAACTAGTAATGTCCTCTTGTTCTACAGTATATAACTCTACATCTAAACTGACTAGTAATGTCCTCTTGTTCTACAGTATATAACTCTACATCTAACCTGACTAGTAATGTCCTTCACATCTAACCTGACTAGTAATGTCCTCTTGTTCTACAGTATATAACTCTACATCTAACCTGACTAGCAATGTCCTCTACATCTAACCTGACTAGTAATGTCCTCTTGTTCTACAGTATATGACTCTACATCTAACCTGACTAGTAATGTCCTCTTGTTCTACAGTATATAACTCTACATCTAACCTGACTAGTAATGTCCTCTTGTTCTACAGTATATAACTCTACATCTAACCTGACTAGTAATGTCCTCTAGTTCTACAGTATATAACTCTACATCTAACCTGACTAGTAATGTCCTCTACATCTAACCTGACTAGTAATGTCCTCTACATCTAACCTAACTAGTAATTTTCTCTTGTTCTACAGTATATAACTCTACATCTAACCTGACTAGTAATGTCCTCTACATCTAACCTGACTGGTAATGTCCTCTTGTTCTACAGTATATAACTCTACATCTAACCTGACTAGTAATGTCCTCTTGTTCTACAGTATATAACTCTACATCTAACCTGACTAGTAATGTCCTCTTGTTCTACAGTATATAACTCTACATCTAACCTGACTAGTAATTTCCTCTTGTTCTACATTATATAACTCTATATCTAACCTAACTAGTAATGTCCTCTTGTTCTACAGTATATAACTCTACATCTAAACTGACTAGTAATGTCCTCTTGTTCTACAGTATATAACTCTACATCTAACCTGACTAGTAATGTCCTTTACATCTAACCTGACTAGTAATGTCCTCTTGTTCTACAGTATATAACTCTACATCTAACCTGACTAGCAATGTCCTCTACATCTAACCTGACTAGTAATGTCCTCTTGTTCTACAGTATATGACTCTACATCTAACCTGACTAGTAATGTCCTCTTGTTCTACAGTATATAACTCTACATCTAACCTGACTAGTAATGTCCTCTTGTTCTACAGTATATAACTCTACATCTAACCTGACTAGTAATGTCCTCTTGTTCTACAGTATATAACTCCACATCTAACCTGACTAGTAATGTCCTCTACATCTAACCTGACTAGTAATGTCCTCTTGTTCTACAGTATATAACTCCACATCTAACCTGACTAGTAATGTGCTCTTATTCTACAGTATATAACTCTACATCTAACCTGACTAGTAATGTCCTCTACATCTAACCTGACTAGTAATGTCCTCTTGTTCTACAGTATATAACTCTACATCTAACCTGACTAGTAATGTCCTCTTGTTCTACAGTATATAACTCCACATCTAACCTGACTAGTAATGTCCTCTACATCTAACCTGACTAGTAATGTCCTCTTGTTCTACAGTATATAACTCCACATCTAACCTGACTAGTAATGTCCTCTACATATAACCTGACCAGCAATGTCCTCTTGTTCTACAGTATATAACTCTACATCTAACCTGACTATAAATGTCCTCTACATCTAACCTGACTAGTAATGTCCTCTAGTTCTACAGTATATAACTCTACATCTAACCTGACTAGTAATGTCCTCTACATCTAACCTGACTAGTAATGTCCTCTACATCTAACCTGACTAGTAATGTCCTCTTGTTCTACAGTATATAACTCTACATCTAACCTGACTAGTAATGTCCTCTTGTTCTACAGTATATAACTCTACATCTAACCTGACTAGTAATGTCCTCTTGTTCTACAGTATATAACTCTACATCTAACCTGACTAGTAATGTCCTCTAGTTCTACAGTATAGAACTCTACATCTAACCTGACTAGTAATGTCCTCTACATCTAACCTGACTAGTAATGTCCTCTTGTTCTACAGTATATAACTCTACATCTAACCTGACTAGTAATGTCCTCTTGTTCTACAGTATATAACTCTACATCTAACCTGACTAGTAATGTCCTCTACATCTAACCTGACTAGTAATGTCCTCTTGTTCTACAGTATATAACTCTACATCTAACCTGACTAGTAATGTCCTCTTGTTCTACAGTATATAACTCTACATCTAACCTGACTAGTAATGTCCTCTTGTTCTACAGTATATAACTCTACATCTAACCTGACTAGTAATTTCCTCTTGTTCTACATTATATAACTCTATATCTAACCTAACTAGTAATGTCCTCTTGTTCTACAGTATATAACTCTACATCTAAACTGACTAGTAATGTCCTCTTGTTCTACAGTATATAACTCTACATCTAACCTGACTAGTAATGTCCTCTACATCTAACCTGACTAGTAATGTCCTCTTGTTCTACAGTATATAACTCTACATCTAACCTGACTAGTAATGTCCTCTACATCTAACCTGACTAGTAATGTCCTCTTGTTCTACAGTATATAACTCTACATCTAACCTGACTAGTAATGTCCTCTTGTTCTACAGTATATAACTCTACATCTAACCTGACTAGTAATGTCCTCTTGTTCTACAGTATATAACTCTACATCTAACCTGACTAGTAATTTCCTCTTGTTCTACATTATATAACTCTATATCTAACCTAACTAGTAATGTCCTCTTGTTCTACAGTATATAACTCTACATCTAAACTGACTTGTAATGTCCTCTTGTTCTACAGTATATAACTCTACATCTAACCTGACTAGTAATGTCCTTTACATCTAACCTGACTAGTAATGTCCTCTTGTTCTACAGTATATAACTCCACATCTAACCTGACTAGTAATGTCCTCTACATATAACCTGACCAGCAATGTCCTCTTGTTCTACAGTATATAACTCTACATCTAACCTGACTAGAAATGTCCTCTACATCTAACCTGACTAGTAATGTCCTCTAGTTCTACAGTATATAACTCTACATCTAACCTGACTAGTAATGTCCTCTACATCTAACCTGACTAGTAATGTCCTCTACATCTAACCTGACTAGTAATGTCCTCTTGTTCTACAGTAAATAACTCTACATCTAACCTGACTAGTAATTTCCTCTTGTTCTACAGTGTATAACTCTACATCTAACCTGACTAGTAATGTCCTCTTGTTCTACAGTATATAACTCTACATCTAACCTGACTAGTAATGTCCTCTTGTTCTACAGTATATAACTCTACATCTAACCTGACTAGTAATGTCCTCTTGTTCTACAGTATATAACTCTACATCTAACCTGACTAGTAATGTCCTCTTGTTCTACAGTATATAACTCTACATCTAACCTGACTAGTAATGTCCTCTTGTTCTACAGTATATAACTCTATATCTAACCTAACTAGTAATGTCCTCTTGTTCTACAGTATATAACTCTACATCTAAACTGACTAGTAATGTCCTCTTGTTCAACAGTATATAACTCTACATCTAAACTGACTAGTAATGTCCTCTTGTTCTACAGTATATAACTCTACATCTAACCTGACTAGTAATGTCCTCTTGTTCTACAGTATATAACTCTACATCTAACCTGACTAGTAATGTCCTCTAGTTCTACAGTATATAACTCTACATCTAACCTGACTAGTAATGTCCTCTACATCTAACCTGACTAGTAATGTCCTCTACATCTAACCTGACTAGTAATGTCCTCTTGTTCTACAGTATATGACTCTACATCTAACCTGACTAGTAATGTCCTCTTGTTCTACAGTATATAACTCTACATCTAACCTGACTAGTAATGTCCTCTTGTTCTACAGTATATAACTCTACATCTAACCTGACTAGTAATGTCCTCTTGTTCTACAGTATATAACTCCACATCTAACCTGACTAGTAATGTCCTCTACATCTAACCTGACTAGTAATGTCCTCTTGTTCTACAGTATATAACTCCACATCTAACCTGACTAGTAATGTGCTCTTATTCTACAGTATATAACTCTACATCTAACCTGACTAGTAATGTCCTCTACATCTAACCTGACTAGTAATGTCCTCTTGTTCTACAGTATATAACTCTACATCTAACCTGTCTAGTAATGTCCTCTTGTTCTACAGTATATAACTCCACATCTAACCTGACTAGTAATGTCCTCTACATCTAACCTGACTAGTAATGTCCTCTTGTTCTACAGTATATAACTCCACATCTAACCTGACTAGTAATGTCCTCTACATATAACCTGACCAGCAATGTCCTCTTGTTCTACAGTATATAACTCTACATCTAACCTGACTAGAAATGTCCTCTACATCTAACCTGACTAGTAATGTCCTCTAGTTCTACAGTATATAACTCTACATCTAACCTGACTAGTAATGTCCTCTACATCTAACCTGACTAGTAATGTCCTCTACATCTAACCTGACTAGTAATGTCCTCTTGTTCTACAGTAAATAACTCTACATCTAACCTGACTAGTAATGTCCTCTTGTTCTACAGTATATAACTCTACATCTAACCTGACTAGTAATGTCCTCTTGTTCTACAGTATATAACTCTACATCTAACCTGACTAGTAATGTCCTCTTGTTCTACAGTATATAACTCTACATCTAACCTGACTAGTAATGTCCTCTAGTTCTACAGTATATAACTCTACATCTAACCTGACTAGTAATGTCCTCTACATCTAACCTGACTAGTAATGTCCTCTTGTTCTACAGTATATAACTCTACATCTAACCTGACTAGTAATGTCCTCTTGTTCTACAGTATATAACTCTACATCTAACCTGACTAGTAATGTCCTCTACATCTAACCTGACTAGTAATGTCCTCTTGTTCTACAGTATATAACTCTACATCTAACCTGACTAGTAATGTCCTCTTGTTCTACAGTATATAACTCTACATCTAACCTGACTAGTAATGTCCTCTTGTTCTACAGTATATAACTCTACATCTAACCTGACTAGTAATTTCCTCTTGTTCTACATTATATAACTCTATATCTAACCTAACTAGTAATGTCCTCTTGTTCTACAGTATATAACTCTACATCTAAACTGACTAGTAATGTCCTCTTGTTCTACAGTATATAACTCTACATCTAACCTGACTAGTAATGTCCTCTACATCTAACCTGACTAGTAATGTCCTCTTGTTCTACAGTATATAACTCTACATCTAACCTGACTAGTAATGTCCTCTACATCTAACCTAACTAGTAATGTCCTCTTGTTCTACAGTATATAACTCTACATCTAACCTGACTAGTAATGTCCTCTTGTTCTACAGTATATAACTCTACATCTAACCTGACTAGTAATGTCCTCTAGTTCTACAGTATATAACGCTACATCTAACCTGACTAGTAATGTCCTCTACATCTAACCTGACTAGTAATGTCCTCTACATCTAACCTAACTAGTAATGTCCTCTTGTTCTACAGTATATAACTCTACATCTAACCTGACTAGTAATGTCATCTTGTTCTACAGTATATAACTCTACATCTAACCTGACTAGTAATGTCCTCTACATCTAACCTGACTAGTAATGTCCTCTTGTTCTACAGTATATAACTCTACATCTAACCTGACTAGTAATGTCCTCTTGTTCTATAGTATATAACTCTACATCTAACCTGACTAGTAATGTCCTCTTGTTCTACAGTATATAACTCTACATCTAACCTGACTAGTAATTTCCTCTTGTTCTACATTATATAACTCTATATCTAACCTAACTAGTAATTTCCTCTTGTTCTACATTATATAACTCTATATCTAACCTAACTAGTAATGTCCTCTTGTTCTACAGTATATAACTCTACATCTAACCTGACTAGTAATGTCCTTTACATCTAACCTGACTAGTAATGTCCTCTTGTTCTACAGTATATAACTCCACATCTAACCTGACTAGTAATGTCCTCTACATATAACCTGACCAGCAATGTCCTCTTGTTCTACAGTATATAACTCTACATCTAACCTGACTAGAAATGTCCTCTACATCTAACCTGACTAGTAATGTCCTCTAGTTCTACAGTATATAACTCTACATCTAACCTGACTAGTAATGTCCTCTACATCTAACCTGACTAGTAATGTCCTCTACATCTAACCTGACTAGTAATGTCCTCTTGTTCTACAGTAAATAACTCTACATCTAACCTGACTAGTAATTTCCTCTTGTTCTACAGTGTATAACTCTACATCTAACCTGACTAGTAATGTCCTCTTGTTCTACAGTATATAACTCTACATCTAACCTGACTAGTAATGTCCTCTTGTTCTACAGTATATAACTCTACATCTAACCTGACTAGTAATGTCCTCTTGTTCTACAGTATATAACTCTACATCTAACCTGACTAGTAATGTCCTCTTGTTCTACAGTATATAACTCTACATCTAACCTGACTAGTAATGTCCTCTTGTTCTACATTATATAACTCTATATCTAACCTAACTAGTAATGTCCTCTTGTTCTACAGTATATAACTCTACATCTAAACTGACTAGTAATGTCCTCTTGTTCAACAGTATATAACTCTACATCTAAACTGACTAGTAATGTCCTCTTGTTCTACAGTATATAACTCTACATCTAACCTGACTAGTAATGTCCTCTTGTTCTACAGTATATAACTCTACATCTAACCTGACTAGTAATGTCCTCTAGTTCTACAGTATATAACTCTACATCTAACCTGACTAGTAATGTCCTCTACATCTAACCTGACTAGTAATGTCCTCTACATGTAACCTAACTAGTAATGTCCTCTTGTTCTACAGTATATAACTCTACATCTAACCTGACTAGTAATGTCCTCTTGTTCTACAGTATATAACTCTACATCTAACCTGACTAGTAATTTCCTCTTGTTCTACATTATATAACTCTATATCTAACCTAACTAGTAATGTCCTCTTGTTCTACAGTATATAACTCTACATCTAAACTGACTAGTAATGTCCTCTTGTTCTACAGTATATAACTCTACATCTAACCTGACTAGTAATGTCCTTTACATCTAACCTGACTAGTAATGTCCTCTTGTTCTACAGTATATAACTCCACATCTAACCTGACTAGAAATGTCCTCTACATCTAACCTGACTAGTAATGTCCTCTAGTTCTACAGTATATAACTCTACATCTAACCTGACTAGTAATGTCCTCTACATCTAACCTGACTAGTAATGTCCTCTACATCTAACCTGACTAGTAATGTCCTCTTGTTCTACAGTAAATAACTCTACATCTAACCTGACTAGTAATTTCCTCTTGTTCTACAGTGTATAACTCTACATCTAACCTGACTAGTAATGTCCTCTTGTTCTACAGTATATAACTCTACATCTAACCTGACTAGTAATGTCCTCTTGTTCTACAGTATATAACTCTACATCTAACCTGACTAGTAATGTCCTCTAGTTCTACAGTATATAACTCTACATCTAACCTGACTAGTAATGTCCTCTACATCTAACCTGACTAGTAATGTCCTCTACATGTAACCTAACTAGTAATGTCCTCTTGTTCTACAGTATATAACTCTACATCTAACCTGACTAGTAATGTCCTCTTGTTCTACAGTATATAACTCTACATCTAACCTGACTAGTAATGTCCTCTACATCTAACCTGACTAGTAATGTCCTCTTGTTCTACAGTATATAACTCTACATCTAACCTGACTAGTAATGTCCTCTTGTTCTACAGTATATAACTCTACATCTAACCTGACTAGCAATGTCCTCTACATCTAACCTGACTAGTAATGTCCTCTTGTTCTACAGTATATAACTCTACATCTAACCTGACTAGTAATGTCCTCTACATCTAACCTGACTAGTAATTTCCTCTTGTTCTACAGTGTATAACTCTACATCTAACCTGACTAGTAATGTCCTCTTGTTCTACAGTATATAACTCTACATCTAACCTGACTAGTAATGTCCTCTTGTTCTACAGTATATAACTCTACATCTAACCTGACTAGTAATGTCCTCTTGTTCTACAGTATATAACTCTACATCTAACCTGACTAGTAATGTCCTCTAGTTCTACAGTATATAACTCTACATCTAACCTGACTAGTAATGTCCTCTACATCTAACCTGACTAGTAATGTCCTCTTGTTCTACAGTATATAACTCTACATCTAACCTGACTTGTAATGTCCTCTTGTTCTACAGTATATAACTCTACATCTAACCTGACTAGTAATGTCCTCTTGTTCTACAGTATATAACTCTACATCTAACCTGACTAGTAATTTACTCTTGTTCTACATTATATAACTCTATATCTAACCTAACTAGTAATGTCCTCTTGTTCTACAGTATATAACTCTACATCTAAACTGACTAGTAATGTCCTCTTGTTCTACAGTATATAACTCTACATCTAACCTGACTAATAATGTCCTTTACATCTAACCTGACTAGTAATGTCCTCTTGTTCTACAGTATATAACTCTACATCTAACCTGACTAGCAATGTCCTCTACATCTAACCTGACTAGTAATGTCCTCTTGTTCTACAGTATATGACTCTACATCTAACCTGACTAGTAATGTCCTCTTGTTCTACAGTATATAACTCTACATCTAACCTGACTAGTAATGTCCTCTAGTTCTACAGTATATAACTCTACATCTAACCTGACTAGTAATGTCCTCTACATCTAACCTGACTAGTAATGTCCTCTACATCTAACCTAACTAGTAATGTCCTCTTGTTCTACAGTACATAACTCTACATCTAACCTGACTAGTAATGTCCTCTTGTTCTACAGTATATAACTCTACATCTAACCTGACTAGTAATGTCCTCTACATCTAACCTGACTGGTAATGTCCTCTTGTTCTACAGTATATAACTCTACATCTAAACTGACTAGTAATGTCCTCTTGTTCAACAGTATATAACTCTACATCTAAACTGACTAGTAATGTCCTCTTGTTCTACAGTATATAACTCT
The DNA here is from genome assembly GCF_013265735.2 of Oncorhynchus mykiss. NCBI lineage: Eukaryota > Metazoa > Chordata > Actinopteri > Salmoniformes > Salmonidae > Oncorhynchus > Oncorhynchus mykiss. Next base: position 1,229,280 of record NC_048573.1, on the reverse strand, counting down.
ACATCTAACCTGACTAGTAATGTCCTCTTGTTCTACAGTATATAACTCTACATCTAACCTGACTAGTAATGTCCTCTAGTTCTACAGTATATAACTCTACATCTAACCTGACTAGTAATGTCCTCTACATCTAACCTGACTAGTAATGTCCTCTACATGTAACCTAACTAGTAATGTCCTCTTGTTCTACAGTATATAACTCTACATCTAACCTGACTAGTAATGTCCTCTTGTTCTACAGTATATAACTCTACATCTAACCTGACTAGTAATTTCCTCTTGTTCTACATTATATAACTCTATATCTAACCTAACTAGTAATGTCCTCTTGTTCTACAGTATATAACTCTACATCTAAACTGACTAGTAATGTCCTCTTGTTCTACAGTATATAACTCTACATCTAACCTGACTAGTAATGTCCTTTACATCTAACCTGACTAGTAATGTCCTCTTGTTCTACAGTATATAACTCCACATCTAACCTGACTAGAAATGTCCTCTACATCTAACCTGACTAGTAATGTCCTCTAGTTCTACAGTATATAACTCTACATCTAACCTGACTAGTAATGTCCTCTACATCTAACCTGACTAGTAATGTCCTCTACATCTAACCTGACTAGTAATGTCCTCTTGTTCTACAGTAAATAACTCTACATCTAACCTGACTAGTAATTTCCTCTTGTTCTACAGTGTATAACTCTACATCTAACCTGACTAGTAATGTCCTCTTGTTCTACAGTATATAACTCTACATCTAACCTGACTAGTAATGTCCTCTTGTTCTACAGTATATAACTCTACATCTAACCTGACTAGTAATGTCCTCTTGTTCTACAGTATATAACTCTACATCTAACCTGACTAGTAATGTCCTCTTGTTCTACAGTATATAACTCTACATCTAACCTGACTAGTAATGTCCTCTTGTTCTACATTATATAACTCTATATCTAACCTAACTAGTAATGTCCTCTTGTTCTACAGTATATAACTCTACATCTAAACTGACTAGTAATGTCCTCTTGTTCAACAGTATATAACTCTACATCTAAACTGACTAGTAATGTCCTCTTGTTCTACAGTATATAACTCTACATCTAACCTGACTAGTAATGTCCTCTTGTTCTACAGTATATAACTCTACATCTAACCTGACTAGTAATGTCCTCTAGTTCTACAGTATATAACTCTACATCTAACCTGACTAGTAATGTCCTCTACATCTAACCTGACTAGTAATGTCCTCTACATGTAACCTAACTAGTAATGTCCTCTTGTTCTACAGTATATAACTCTACATCTAACCTGACTAGTAATGTCCTCTTGTTCTACAGTATATAACTCTACATCTAACCTGACTAGTAATGTCCTCTACATCTAACCTGACTAGTAATGTCCTCTTGTTCTACAGTATATAACTCTACATCTAACCTGACTAGTAATGTCCTCTTGTTCTACAGTATATAACTCTACATCTAACCTGACTAGCAATGTCCTCTACATCTAACCTGACTAGTAATGTCCTCTTGTTCTACAGTATATAACTCTACATCTAACCTGACTAGTAATGTCCTCTACATCTAACCTGACTAGTAATTTCCTCTTGTTCTACAGTGTATAACTCTACATCTAACCTGACTAGTAATGTCCTCTTGTTCTACAGTATATAACTCTACATCTAACCTGACTAGTAATGTCCTCTTGTTCTACAGTATATAACTCTACATCTAACCTGACTAGTAATGTCCTCTTGTTCTACAGTATATAACTCTACATCTAACCTGACTAGTAATGTCCTCTAGTTCTACAGTATATAACTCTACATCTAACCTGACTAGTAATGTCCTCTACATCTAACCTGACTAGTAATGTCCTCTTGTTCTACAGTATATAACTCTACATCTAACCTGACTAGTAATGTCCTCTTGTTCTACAGTATATAACTCTACATCTAACCTGACTAGTAATGTCCTCTTGTTCTACAGTATATAACTCTACATCTAACCTGACTAGTAATTTACTCTTGTTCTACATTATATAACTCTATATCTAACCTAACTAGTAATGTCCTCTTGTTCTACAGTATATAACTCTACATCTAAACTGACTAGTAATGTCCTCTTGTTCTACAGTATATAACTCTACATCTAACCTGACTAATAATGTCCTTTACATCTAACCTGACTAGTAATGTCCTCTTGTTCTACAGTATATAACTCTACATCTAACCTGACTAGCAATGTCCTCTACATCTAACCTGACTAGTAATGTCCTCTTGTTCTACAGTATATGACTCTACATCTAACCTGACTAGTAATGTCCTCTTGTTCTACAGTATATAACTCTACATCTAACCTGACTAGTAATGTCCTCTTGTTCTACAGTATATAACTCTACATCTAACCTGACTAGTAATGTCCTCTAGTTCTACAGTATATAACTCTACATCTAACCTGACTAGTAATGTCCTCTACATCTAACCTGACTAGTAATGTCCTCTACATCTAACCTAACTAGTAATGTCCTCTTGTTCTACAGTACATAACTCTACATCTAACCTGACTAGTAATGTCCTCTTGTTCTACAGTATATAACTCTACATCTAACCTGACTAGTAATGTCCTCTACATCTAACCTGACTGGTAATGTCCTCTTGTTCTACAGTATATAACTCTACATCTAACCTGACTAGTAATGTCCTCTTGTTCTACAGTATATAACTCTACATCTAACCTGACTAGTAATGTCCTCTTGTTCTACAGTATATAACTCTACATCTCTCCTGACTAGTAATTTCCTCTTGTTCTACATTATATAACTCTATATCTAACCTAACTAGTAATGTCCTCTAGTTCTACAGTATATAACTCTACATCTAACCTGACTAGTAATGTCCTCTACATCTAACCTGACTAGTAATGTCCTCTACATCTAACCTAACTAGTAATGTCCTCTTGTTCTACAGTATATAACTCTACATCTAACCTGACTAGTAATATCCTCTTGTTCTACAGTATATAACTCTACATCTAACCTGACTAGTAATGTCCTCTACATCTAACCTGACTAGTAATGTCCTCTTGTTCTACAGTATATAACTCTACATCTAACCTGACTAGTAATGTCCTCTTGTTCTACAGTATATAACTCTACATCTAACCTGACTAGTAATGTCCTCTTGTTCTACAGTATATAACTCTACATCTAACCTGACTAGTAATTTACTCTTGTTCTACATTATATAACTCTATATCTAACCTAACTAGTAATGTCCTCTTGTTCTACAGTATATAACTCTACATCTAAACTGACTAGTAATGTCCTCTTGTTCTACAGTATATAACTCTACATCTAACCTGACTAATAATGTCCTTTACATCTAACCTGACTAGTAATGTCCTCTTGTTCTACAGTATATAACTCTACATCTAACCTGACTAGCAATGTCCTCTACATCTAACCTGACTAGTAATGTCCTCTTGTTCTACAGTATATGACTCTACATCTAACCTGACTAGTAATGTCCTCTTGTTCTACAGTATATAACTCTACATCTAACCTGACTAGTAATGTCCTCTTGTTCTACAGTATATAACTCTACATCTAACCTGACTAGTAATGTCCTCTAGTTCTACAGTATATAACTCTACATCTAACCTGACTAGTAATGTCCTCTACATCTAACCTGACTAGTAATGTCCTCTACATCTAACCTAACTAGTAATGTCCTCTTGTTCTACAGTACATAACTCTACATCTAACCTGACTAGTAATGTCCTCTTGTTCTACAGTATATAACTCTACATCTAACCTGACTAGTAATGTCCTCTACATCTAACCTGACTGGTAATGTCCTCTTGTTCTACAGTATATAACTCTACATCTAACCTGACTAGTAATGTCCTCTTGTTCTACAGTATATAACTCTACATCTAACCTGACTAGTAATGTCCTCTTGTTCTACAGTATATAACTCTACATCTCTCCTGACTAGTAATTTCCTCTTGTTCTACATTATATAACTCTATATCTAACCTAACTAGTAATGTCCTCTTGTTCTACAGTATATAACTCTACATCTAAACTGACTAGTAATGTCCTCTTGTTCTACAGTATATAACTCTACATCTAACCTGACTAATAATGTCCTTTACATCTAACCTGACTAGTAATGTCCTCTTGTTCTACAGTATATAACTCTACATCTAACCTGACTAGCAATGTCCTCTACATCTAACCTGACTAGTAATGTCCTCTTGTTCTACAGTATATGACTCTACATCTAACCTGACTAGTAATGTCCTCTTGTTCTACAGTATATAACTCTACATCTAACCTGACTAGTAATGTCCTCTTGTTCTACAGTATATAACTCTACATCTAACCTGACTAGTAATGTCCTCTAGTTCTACAGTATATAACTCTACATCTAACCTGACTAGTAATGTCCTCTACATCTAACCTGACTAGTAATGTCCTCTACATCTAACCTAACTAGTAATGTCCTCTTGTTCTACAGTACATAACTCTACATCTAACCTGACTAGTAATGTCCTCTTGTTCTACAGTATATAACTCTACATCTAACCTGACTAGTAATGTCCTCTACATCTAACCTGACTGGTAATGTCCTCTTGTTCTACAGTATATAACTCTACATCTAACCTGACTAGTAATGTCCTCTTGTTCTACAGTATATAACTCTACATCTAACCTGACTAGTAATGTCCTCTTGTTCTACAGTATATAACTCTACATCTCTCCTGACTAGTAATTTCCTCTTGTTCTACATTATATAACTCTATATCTAACCTAACTAGTAATGTCCTCTTGTTCTACAGTATATAACTCTACATCTAAACTGACTAGTAATGTCCTCTTGTTCTACAGTATATAACTCTACATCTAACCTGACTAGTAATGTCCTTTACATCTAACCTGACTAGTAATGTCCTCTTGTTCTACAGTATATAACTCTACATCTAACCTGACTAGCAATGTCCTCTACATCTAACCTGACTAGTAATGTCCTCTTGTTCTACAGTATATGACTCTACATCTAACCTGACTAGTAATGTCCTCTTGTTCTACAGTATATAACTCTACATCTAACCTGACTAGTAATGTCCTCTTGTTCTACAGTATATAACTCTACATCTAACCTGACTAGTAATGTCCTCTTGTTCTACAGTATATAACTCCACATCTAACCTGACTAGTAATGTCCTCTACATCTAACCTGACTAGTAATGTCCTCTTGTTCTACAGTATATAACTCCACATCTAACCTGACTAGTAATGTGCTCTTATTCTACAGTATATAACTCTACATCTAACCTGACTAGTAATGTCCTCTACATCTAACCTGACTAGTAATGTCCTCTTGTTCTACAGTATATAACTCTACATCTAACCTGACTAGTAATGTCCTCTTGTTCTACAGTATATAACTCCACATCTAACCTGACTAGTAATGTCCTCTACATCTAACCTGACTAGTAATGTCCTCTTGTTCTACAGTATATAACTCCACATCTAACCTGACTAGTAATGTCCTCTACATATAACCTGACCAGCAATGTCCTCTTGTTCTACAGTATATAACTCTACATCTAACCTGACTAGAAATGTCCTCTACATCTAACCTGACTAGTAATGTCCTCTAGTTCTACAGTATATAACTCTACATCTAACCTGACTAGTAATGTCCTCTACATCTAACCTGACTAGTAATGTCCTCTACATCTAACCTGACTAGTAATGTCCTCTTGTTCTACAGTAAATAACTCTACATCTAACCTGACTAGTAATGTCCTCTTGTTCTACAGTATATAACTCTACATCTAACCTGACTAGTAATGTCCTCTTGTTCTACAGTATATAACTCTACATCTAACCTGACTAGTAATGTCCTCTAGTTCTACAGTATATAACTCTACATCTAACCTGACTAGTAATGTCCTCTACATCTAACCTGACTAGTAATGTCCTCTTGTTCTACAGTATATAACTCTACATCTAACCTGACTAGTAATGTCCTCTTGTTCTACAGTATATAACTCTACATCTAACCTGACTAGTAATGTCCTCTACATCTAACCTGACTAGTAATGTCCTCTTGTTCTACAGTATATAACTCTACATCTAACCTGACTAGTAATGTCCTCTTGTTCTACAGTATATAACTCTACATCTAACCTGACTAGTAATGTCCTCTTGTTCTACAGTATATAACTCTACATCTAACCTGACTAGTAATTTCCTCTTGTTCTACATTATATAACTCTATATCTAACCTAACTAGTAATGTCCTCTTGTTCTACAGTATATAACTCTACATCTAAACTGACTAGTAATGTCCTCTTGTTCTACAGTATATAACTCTACATCTAACCTGACTAGTAATGTCCTCTACATCTAAACTGACTAGTAATGTCCTCTTGTTCTACAGTATATAACTCTACATCTAACCTGACTAGTAATGTCCTCTTGTTCTACAGTATATAACTCTACATCTAACCTGACTAGTAATGTCCTCTACATCTAACCTGACTGGTAATGTCCTCTTGTTCTACAGTATATAACTCTACATCTAACCTGACTAGTAATGTCCTCTTGTTCTACAGTATATAACTCCACATCTAACCTGACTAGTAATGTCCTCTACATCTAACCTGACTAGTAATGTCCTCTTGTTCTACAGTATATAACTCCACATCTAACCTGACTAGTAATGTGCTCTTATTCTACAGTATATAACTCTACATCTAACCTGACTAGTAATGTCCTCTACATCTAACCTGACTAGTAATGTCCTCTTGTTCTACAGTATATAACTCTACATCTAACCTGACTAGTAATGTCCTCTTGTTCTACAGTATATAACTCCACATCTAACCTGACTAGTAATGTCCTCTACATCTAACCTGACTAGTAATGTCCTCTTGTTCTACAGTATATAACTCTACATCTAACCTGACTAGTAATGTCCTCTTGTTCTACAGTATATAACTCCACATCTAACCTGACTAGTAATGTCCTCTACATCTAACCTGACTAGTAATGTCCTCTTGTTCTACAGTATATAACTCCACATCTAACCTGACTAGTAATGTCCTCTACATATAACCTGACCAGCAATGTCCTCTTGTTCTACAGTATATAACTCTACATCTAACCTGACTAGAAATGTCCTCTACATCTAACCTGACTAGTAATGTCCTCTAGTTCTACAGTATATAACTCTACATCTAACCTGACTAGTAATGTCCTCTACATCTAACCTGACTAGTAATGTCCTCTACATCTAACCTGACTAGTAATGTCCTCTTGTTCTACAGTAAATAACTCTACATCTAACCTGACTAGTAATGTCCTCTTGTTCTACAGTATATAACTCTACATCTAACCTGACTAGTAATGTCCTCTTGTTCTACAGTATATAACTCTACATCTAACCTGACTAGTAATGTCCTCTTGTTCTACAGTATATAACTCTACATCTAACCTGACTAGTAATGTCCTCTAGTTCTACAGTATATAACTCTACATCTAACCTGACTAGTAATGTCCTCTACATCTAACCTGACTAGTAATGTCCTCTTGTTCTACAGTATATAACTCTACATCTAACCTGACTAGTAATGTCCTCTTGTTCTACAGTATATAACTCTACATCTAACCTGACTAGTAATGTCCTCTACATCTAACCTGACTAGTAATGTCCTCTTGTTCTACAGTATATAACTCTACATCTAACCTGACTAGTAATGTCCTCTTGTTCTACAGTATATAACTCTACATCTAACCTGACTAGTAATGTCCTCTTGTTCTACAGTATATAACTCTACATCTAACCTGACTAGTAATTTCCTCTTGTTCTACATTATATAACTCTATATCTAACCTAACTAGTAATGTCCTCTTGTTCTACAGTATATAACTCTACATCTAAACTGACTAGTAATGTCCTCTTGTTCTACAGTATATAACTCTACATCTAACCTGACTAGTAATGTCCTCTACATCTAAACTGACTAGTAATGTCCTCTTGTTCTACAGTATATAACTCTACATCTAACCTGACTAGTAATGTCCTCTACATCTAACCTGACTAGTAATGTCCTCTTGTTCTACAGTATATAACTCTACATCTAACCTGACTAGTAATGTCCTCTACATCTAACCTGACTAGTAATTTCCTCTTGTTCTACAGTGTATAACTCTACATCTAACCTGACTAGTAATGTCCTCTTGTTCTACAGTATATAACTCTACATCTAACCTGACTAGTAATGTCCTCTTGTTGTACAGTATATAACTCTACATCTAACCTGACTAGTAATGTCCTCTTGTTCTACAGTATATAACTCTACATCTAACCTGACTAGTAATGTCCTCTACATCTAACCTTACTAGTAATGTCCTCTTGTTCTACAGTATATAACTCTACATCTAACCTGACTAGTAATGTCCTCTTGTTCTACAGTATATAACTCTACATCTAACCTGACTAGTAATGTCCTCTTGTTCTACAGTATATAACTCTACATCTAACCTGACTAGTAATGTCCTCTTGTTCTACAGTATATAACTCTACATCTAACCTGACTAGTAATGTCCTCTTGTTCTACAGTATATAACTCTACATCTAACCTGACTAGTAATTTCCTCTTGTTCTACATTATATAACTCTATATCTAACCTAACTAGTAATGTCCTCTTGTTCTACAGTATATAACTCTACATCTAAACTGACTAGTAATGTCCTCTTGTTCTACAGTATATAACTCTACATCTAACCTGACTAGTAATGTCCTTTACATCTAACCTGACTAGTAATGTCCTCTTGTTCTACAGTATATAACTCTACATCTAACCTGACTAGTAATGTCCTCTTGTTCTACAGTATATAACTCTACATCTAACCTGACTAGTAATGTCCTCTTGTTCTACAGTATATAACTCTACATCTAACCTGACTAGTAATGTCCTCTTGTTCTACAGTATATAACTCCACATCTAACCTGACTAGTAATGTCCTCTACATCTAACCTGACTAGTAATGTCCTCTTGTTCTACAGTATATAACTCCACATCTAACCTGACTAGTAATGTCCTCTACATATAACCTGACCAGCAATGTCCTCTTGTTCTACAGTATATAACTCTACATCTAACCTGACTAGAAATGTCCTCTACATCTAACCTGACTAGTAATGTCCTCTAGTTCTACAGTATATAACTCTACATCTAACCTGACTAGTAATGTCCTCTACATCTAACCTGACTAGTAATGTCCTCTTGTTCTACAGTATATAACTCTACATCTAACCTGACTAGTAATGTCCTCTACATCTAACCTGACTAGTAATGTCCTCTTGTTCTACAGTATATAACTCTACATCTAACCTGACTAGTAATGTCCTCTTGTTCTACAGTATATAACTCTACATCTAACCTGACTAGTAATGTCCTCTTGTTCTACAGTATATAACTCTACATCTAACCTGACTAGTAATTTCCTCTTGTTCTACATTATATAACTCTATATCTAACCTAACTAGTAATGTCCTCTTGTTCTACAGTATATAACTCTACATCTAAACTGACTAGTAATGTCCTCTTGTTCTACAGTATATAACTCTACATCTAACCTGACTAGTAATGTCCTTTACATCTAACCTGACTAGTAATGTCCTCTTGTTCTACAGTATATAACTCTACATCTAACCTGACTAATAATGTCCTCTTGTTCTACAGTATATAACTCTACATCTAACCTGACTAGTAATGTCCTCTTGTTCTACAGTATATAACTCTACATCTAACCTGACTAGTAATGTCCTCTTGTTCTACAGTATATAACTCCACATCTAACCTGACTAGTAATGTCCTCTACATCTAACCTGACTAGTAATGTCCTCTTGTTCTACAGTATATAACTCCACATCTAACCTGACTAGTAATGTCCTCTACATATAACCTGACCAGCAATGTCCTCTTGTTCTACAGTATATAACTCTACATCTAACCTGACTAGAAATGTCCTCTACATCTAACCTGACTAGTAATGTCCTCTAGTTCTACAGTATATAACTCTACATCTAACCTGACTAGTAATGTCCTCTACATCTAACCTGACTAGTAATGTCCTCTTGTTCTACAGTAAATAACTCTACATCTAACCTGACTAGTAATTTCCTCTTGTTCTACAGTGTATAACTCTACATCTAACCTGACTAGTAATGTCCTCTTGTTCTACAGTATATAACTCTACATCTAACCTGACTAGTAATGTCCTCTTGTTCTACAGTATATAACTCTACATCTAACCTGACTAGTAATGTCCTCTTGTTCTACAGTATATAACTCCACATCTAACCTGACTAGTAATGTCCTCTACATATAACCTGACCAGCAATGTCCTCTTGTTCTACAGTATATAACTCTACATCTAACCTGACTAGAAATGTCCTCTACATCTAACCTGACTAGTAATGTCCTCTAGTTCTACAGTATATAACTCTACATCTAACCTGACTAGTAATGTCCTCTACATCTAACCTGACTAGTAATGTCCTCTTGTTCTACAGTAAATAACTCTACATCTAACCTGACTAGTAATTTCCTCTTGTTCTACAGTGTATAACTCTACATCTAACCTGACTAGTAATGTCCTCTTGTTCTACAGTATATAACTCTACATCTAACCTGACTAGTAATGTCCTCTTGTTCTACAGTATATAACTCTACATCTAACCTGACTAGTAATGTCCTCTTGTTCTACAGTATATAACTCTACATCTAACCTGACTAGTAATGTCCTCTAGTTCTACAGTATATAACTCTACATCTAACCTGACTAGTAATGTCCTCTACATCTAACCTGACTAGTAATGTCCTCTACATCTAACCTGACTAGTAATGTCCTCTTGTTCTACAGTATATAACTCTACATCTAACCTGACTAGTAATGTCCTCTTGTTCTACAGTATATAACTCTACATCTAACCTGACTAGTAATGTCCTCTTGTTCTACATTATATAACTCTATATCTAACCTAACTAGTAATGTCCTCTTGTTCTACAGTATATAACTCTACATCTAAACTGACTAGTAATGTCCTCTTGTTCTACAGTATATAACTCTACATCTAAACTGACTAGTAATGTCCTCTTGTTCTACAGTATATAACTCTACATCTAACCTGACTAGTAATGTCCTCTTGTTCTACAGTATATAACTCTACATCTAACCTGACTAGTAATGTCCTCTAGTTCTACAGTACATAACTCTACATCTAACCTGACTAGTAATGTCCTCTACATCTAACCTGACTAGTAATGTCCTCTACATCTAACCTAACTAGTAATGTCCTCTTGTTCTACAGTATATAACTCTACATCTAACCTGACTAGAAATGTCCTCTACATCTAACCTGACTAGTAATGTCCTCTAGTTCTACAGTATATAACTCTACATCTAACCTGACTAGTAATGTCCTCTACATCTAACCTGACTAGTAATGTCCTCTTGTTCTACAGTATATAACTCTACATCTAACCTGACTAGTAATGTCCTCTACATCTAACCTGACTAGTAATTTCCTCTTGTTCTACAGTGTATAACTCTACATCTAACCTGACTAGTAATGTCCTCTTGTTCTACAGTATATAACTCTACATCTAACCTGACTAGTAATGTCCTCTTGTTGTACAGTATATAACTCTACATCTAAACTGACTAGTAATGTCCTCTTGTTCTACAGTATATAACTCTACATCTAACCTGACTAGTAATGTCCTCTACATCCTTCCTGACTAGTAATGTCCTCTTGTTCTACAGTATATAACTCTACATCTAACCTGACTAGTAATGTCCTCTTGTTCTACAGTATATAACTCTACATCTAACCTGACTAGTAATTTCCTCTTGTTCTACATTATATAACTCTATATCTAACCTAACTAGTAATGTCCTCTTGTTTTACAGTATATAACTCTACATCTAAACTGACTAGTAATGTCCTCTTGTTCTACAGTATATAACTCTACATCTAACCTGACTAGTAATGTCCTTTACATCTAACCTGACTAGTAATGTCCTCTTGTTCTACAGTATATAACTCTACATCTAACCTGACTAGTAATGTCCTCTTGTTCTACAGTATATAACTCCACATCTAACCTGACTAGTAATGTCCTCTACATCTAACCTGACTAGTAATGTCCTCTTGTTCTACAGTATATAACTCCACATCTAACCTGACTAGTAATGTCCTCTACATATAACCTGACCAGCAATGTCCTCTTGTTCTACAGTATATAACTCTACATCTAACCTGACTAGTAATGTCCTCTTGTTCTACAGTATATAACTCTACATCTAACCTGACTAGTAATGTCCTCTTGTTCTACATTATATAACTCTATATCTAACCTGACTAGTAATGTCCTCTACATCTAACCTGACTAGTAATGTCCTCTTGTTCTACAGTATATAACTCTACATCTAAACTGACTAGTAATGTCCTCTTGTTCTACAGTATATAACTCTACATCTAACCTGACTAGTAATGTCCTCTTGTTCTACAGTATATAACTCTACATCTAACCTGACTAGTAATGTCCTCTTGTTCTACAGTATATAACTCTACATCTAACCTGACTAGTAATGTCCTCTAGTTCTACAGTATATAACTCTACATCTAACCTGACTAGTAATGTCCTCTACATCTAACCTGACTAGTAATGTCCTCTACATCTAACCTAACTAGTAATGTCCTCTTGTTCTACAGTATATAACTCTACATCTAACCTGACTAGTAATATCCTCTTGTTCTACAGTATATAACTCTACATCTAACCTGACTAGTAATGTCCTCTACATCTAACCTGACTAGTAATGTCCTCTTGTTCTACAGTATATAACTCTACATCTAACCTGACTAGTAATGTCCTCTTGTTCTACAGTATATAACTCTACATCTAACCTGACTAGTAATGTCCTCTTGTTCTACAGTATATAACTCTACATCTAACCTGACTAGTAATTTCCTCTTGTTCTACATTATATAACTCTATATCTAACCTAACTAGTAATGTCCTCTTGTTCTACAGTATATAACTCTACATCTAAACTGACTAGTAATGTCCTCTTGTTCTACAGTATATAACTCTACATCTAACCTGACTAGTAATGTCCTTTACATCTAACCTGACTAGTAATGTCCTCTTGTTCTACAGTATATAACTCTACATCTAACCTGACTAGCAATGTCCTCTACATCTAACCTGACTAGTAATGTCCTCTTGTTCTACAGTATATGACTCTACATCTAACCTGACTAGTAATGTGCTCTTGTTCTACAGTATATAACTCTACATCTAACCTGACTAGTAATGTCCTCTTGTTCTACAGTATATAACTCTACATCTAACCTGACTAGTAATGTCCTCTAGTTCTACAGTATATAACTCTACATCTAACCTGACTAGTAATGTCCTCTACATCTAACCTGACTAGTAATGTCCTCTACATCTAACCTAACTAGTAATGTCCTCTTGTTCTACAGTACATAACTCTACATCTAACCTGACTAGTAATGTCCTCTTGTTCTACAGTATATAACTCTACATCTTACCTGACTAGTAATGTCCTCTACATCTAACCTGACTGGTAATGTCCTCTTGTTCTACAGTATATAACTCTACATCTAACCTGACTAGTAATGTCCTCTTGTTCTACAGTATATAACTCTACATCTAACCTGACTAGTAATGTCCTCTTGTTCTACAGTATATAACTCTACATCTAACCTGACTAGTAATTTCCTCTTGTTCTACATTATATAACTCTATATCTAACCTAACTAGTAATGTCCTCTTGTTCTACAGTATATAACTCCACATCTAACCTGACTAGTAATGTCCTCTACATCTAACCTGACTAGTAATGTCCTCTTGTTCTACAGTATATAACTCTACATCTAACCTGACTAGCAATGTCCTCTACATCTAACCTGACTAGTAATGTCCTCTTGTTCTACAGTATATGACTCTACATCTAACCTGACTAGTAATGTCCTCTTGTTCTACAGTATATAACTCTACATCTAACCTGACTAGTAATGTCCTCTTGTTCTACAGTATATAACTCTACATCTAACCTGACTAGTAATGTCCTCTTGTTCTACAGTATATAACTCCACATCTAACCTGACTAGTAATGTCCTCTACATCTAACCTGACTAGTAATGTCCTCTTGTTCTACAGTATATAACTCCACATCTAACCTGACTAGTAATGTCCTCTTGTTCTACAGTATATAACTCTACATCTAACCTGACTAGAAATGTCCTCTACATCTAACCTGACTAGTAATGTCCTCTAGTTCTACAGTATATAACTCTACATTTAACCTGACTAGTAATGTCCTCTACATCTAACCTGACTAGTAATGTCCTCTACATCTAACCTGACTAGTAATGTCCTCTTGTTCTACAGTAAATAACTCTACATCTAACCTGACTAGTAATGTCCTCTTCTTCTACAGTATATAACTCTACATCTAACCTGACTAGTAATGTCCTCTACATCTAACCTAACTAGTAATGTCCTCTTGTTCTACAGTAAATAACTCTACATCTAACCTGACTAGTAATTTCCTCTTGTTCTACAGTATATAACTCTACATCTAACCTGACTAGTAATGTCCTCTTGTTCTACAGTATATAACTCTACATCTAACCTGACTAGTAATGTCCTCTACATCTAACCTAACTAGTAATGTCCTCTTGTTCTACAGTATATAACTCTACATCTAACCTGACTAGTAATGTCCTCTTGTTCTACAGTATATAACTCTACATCTAACCTGACTAGTAATGTCCTCTACATCTAACCTGACTAGTAATGTCCTCTTGTTCTACAGTATATAACTCTACATCTAACCTGACTAGTAATGTCCTCTTGTTCTACAACATATAACTCTACATCTAACCTGACTAGTAATGTCCTCTTGTTCTACATTATATAACTCTATATCTAACCTGACTAGTAATGTCCTCTTGTTCTACAGTATATAACTCTACATCTAACCTGACTAGTAATGTCCTCTTGTTCTACAGTATATAACTCTACATCTAACCTGACTAGTAATGTCCTCTAGTTCTACAGTATATAACTCTACATCTAACCTGACTAGTAATGTCCTCTACATCTAACCTGACTAGTAATGTCCTCTACATCTAACCTAACTAGTAATGTCCTCTTGTTCTACAGTACATAACTCTACATCTAACCTGACTAGTAATGTCCTCTTGTTCTACAGTATATAACTCTACATCTTACCTGACTAGTAATGTCCTCTACATCTAACCTGACTGGTAATGTCCTCTTGTTCTACAGTATATAACTCTACATCTAACCTGACTAGTAATGTCCTCTTGTTCTACAGTATATAACTCTACATCTAACCTGACTAGTAATGTCCTCTTGTTCTACAGTATATAACTCTACATCTAACCTGACTAGTAATTTCCTCTTGTTCTACATTATATAACTCTATATCTAACCTAACTAGTAATGTCCTCTTGTTCTACAGTATATAACTCCACATCTAACCTGACTAGTAATGTCCTCTACATCTAACCTGACTAGTAATGTCCTCTTGTTCTACAGTATATAACTCTACATCTAACCTGACTAGCAATGTCCTCTACATCTAACCTGACTAGTAATGTCCTCTTGTTCTACAGTATATGACTCTACATCTAACCTGACTAGTAATGTCCTCTTGTTCTACAGTATATAACTCTACATCTAACCTGACTAGTAATGTCCTCTTGTTCTACAGTATATAACTCTACATCTAACCTGACTAGTAATGTCCTCTTGTTCTACAGTATATAACTCCACATCTAACCTGACTAGTAATGTCCTCTTGTTCTACAGTATATAACTCTACATCTAACCTGACTAGAAATGTCCTCTACATCTAACCTGACTAGTAATGTCCTCTAGTTCTACAGTATATAACTCTACATTTAACCTGACTAGTAATGTCCTCTACATCTAACCTGACTAGTAATGTCCTCTACATCTAACCTGACTAGTAATGTCCTCTTGTTCTACAGTAAATAACTCTACATCTAACCTGACTAGTAATTTCCTCTTGTTCTACAGTGTATAACTCTACATCTAACCTGACTAGTAATGTCCTCTTCTTCTACAGTATATAACTCCACATCTAACCTGACTAGTAATGTCCTCTACATCTAACCTGACTAGTAATGTCCTCTTGTTCTACAGTATATAACTCCACATCTAACCTGACTAGTAATGTCCTCTACATATAACCTGACCAGCAATGTCCTCTTGTTCTACAGTATATAACTCTACATCTAACCTGACTAGAAATGTCCTCTACATCTAACCTGACTAGTAATGTCCTCTAGTTCTACAGTATATAACTCTACATCTAACCTGACTAGTAATGTCCTCTACATCTAACCTGACTAGTAATGTCCTCTACATCTAACCTGACTAGTAATGTCCTCTTGTTCTACAGTAAATAACTCTACATCTAACCTGACTAGTAATTTCCTCTTGTTCTACAGTGTATAACTCTACATCTAACCTGACTAGTAATGTCCTCTTGTTCTACAGTATATAACTCTACATCTAACCTGACTAGTAATGTCCTCTTGTTCTACAGTATATAACTCTACATCTAACCTGACTAGTAATGTCCTCTTGTTCTACAGTATATAACTCTACATCTAACCTGACTAGTAATGTCCTCTAGTTCTACAGTATATAACTCTACATCTAACCTGACTAGTAATGTCCTCTACATCTAACCTGACTAGTAATGTCCTCTACATCTAACCTGACTAGTAATGTCCTCTTGTTCTACAGTATATAACTCTACATCTAACCTGACTAGTAATGTCCTCTTGTTCTACAGTATATAACTCTACATCTAACCTGACTAGTAATGTCCTCTTGTTCTACATTATATAACTCTATATCTAACCTAACTAGTAATGTCCTCTTGTTCTACAGTATATAACTCTACATCTAAACTGACTAGTAATGTCCTCTTGTTCTACAGTATATAACTCTACATCTAAACTGACTAGTAATGTCCTCTTGTTCTACAGTATATAACTCTACATCTAACCTGACTAGTAATGTCCTCTTGTTCTACAGTATATAACTCTACATCTAACCTGACTAGTAATGTCCTCTAGTTCTACAGTACATAACTCTACATCTAACCTGACTAGTAATGTCCTCTACATCTAACCTGACTAGTAATGTCCTCTACATCTAACCTAACTAGTAATGTCCTCTTGTTCTACAGTATATAACTCTACATCTAACCTGACTAGAAATGTCCTCTACATCTAACCTGACTAGTAATGTCCTCTAGTTCTACAGTATATAACTCTACATCTAACCTGACTAGTAATGTCCTCTACATCTAACCTGACTAGTAATGTCCTCTTGTTCTACAGTATATAACTCTACATCTAACCTGACTAGTAATGTCCTCTACATCTAACCTGACTAGTAATTTCCTCTTGTTCTACAGTGTATAACTCTACATCTAACCTGACTAGTAATGTCCTCTTGTTCTACAGTATATAACTCTACATCTAACCTGACTAGTAATGTCCTCTTGTTGTACAGTATATAACTCTACATCTAAACTGACTAGTAATGTCCTCTTGTTCTACAGTATATAACTCTACATCTAACCTGACTAGTAATGTCCTCTACATCCTTCCTGACTAGTAATGTCCTCTTGTTCTACAGTATATAACTCTACATCTAACCTGACTAGTAATGTCCTCTTGTTCTACAGTATATAACTCTACATCTAACCTGACTAGTAATTTCCTCTTGTTCTACATTATATAACTCTATATCTAACCTAACTAGTAATGTCCTCTTGTTTTACAGTATATAACTCTACATCTAAACTGACTAGTAATGTCCTCTTGTTCTACAGTATATAACTCTACATCTAACCTGACTAGTAATGTCCTTTACATCTAACCTGACTAGTAATGTCCTCTTGTTCTACAGTATATAACTCTACATCTAACCTGACTAGTAATGTCCTCTTGTTCTACAGTATATAACTCCACATCTAACCTGACTAGTAATGTCCTCTACATCTAACCTGACTAGTAATGTCCTCTTGTTCTACAGTATATAACTCCACATCTAACCTGACTAGTAATGTCCTCTACATATAACCTGACCAGCAATGTCCTCTTGTTCTACAGTATATAACTCTACATCTAACCTGACTAGTAATGTCCTCTTGTTCTACAGTATATAACTCTACATCTAACCTGACTAGTAATGTCCTCTTGTTCTACATTATATAACTCTATATCTAACCTGACTAGTAATGTCCTCTACATCTAACCTGACTAGTAATGTCCTCTTGTTCTACAGTATATAACTCTACATCTAAACTGACTAGTAATGTCCTCTTGTTCTACAGTATATAACTCTACATCTAACCTGACTAGTAATGTCCTCTTGTTCTACAGTATATAACTCTACATCTAACCTGACTAGTAATGTCCTCTTGTTCTACAGTATATAACTCTACATCTAACCTGACTAGTAATGTCCTCTAGTTCTACAGTATATAACTCTACATCTAACCTGACTAGTAATGTCCTCTACATCTAACCTGACTAGTAATGTCCTCTACATCTAACCTAACTAGTAATGTCCTCTTGTTCTACAGTATATAACTCTACATCTAACCTGACTAGTAATATCCTCTTGTTCTACAGTATATAACTCTACATCTAACCTGACTAGTAATGTCCTCTACATCTAACCTGACTAGTAATGTCCTCTTGTTCTACAGTATATAACTCTACATCTAACCTGACTAGTAATGTCCTCTTGTTCTACAGTATATAACTCTACATCTAACCTGACTAGTAATGTCCTCTTGTTCTACAGTATATAACTCTACATCTAACCTGACTAGTAATTTCCTCTTGTTCTACATTATATAACTCTATATCTAACCTAACTAGTAATGTCCTCTTGTTCTACAGTATATAACTCTACATCTAAACTGACTAGTAATGTCCTCTTGTTCTACAGTATATAACTCTACATCTAACCTGACTAGTAATGTCCTTTACATCTAACCTGACTAGTAATGTCCTCTTGTTCTACAGTATATAACTCTACATCTAACCTGACTAGCAATGTCCTCTACATCTAACCTGACTAGTAATGTCCTCTTGTTCTACAGTATATGACTCTACATCTAACCTGACTAGTAATGTGCTCTTGTTCTACAGTATATAACTCTACATCTAACCTGACTAGTAATGTCCTCTTGTTCTACAGTATATAACTCTACATCTAACCTGACTAGTAATGTCCTCTAGTTCTACAGTATATAACTCTACATCTAACCTGACTAGTAATGTCCTCTACATCTAACCTGACTAGTAATGTCCTCTACATCTAACCTAACTAGTAATGTCCTCTTGTTCTACAGTACATAACTCTACATCTAACCTGACTAGTAATGTCCTCTTGTTCTACAGTATATAACTCTACATCTTACCTGACTAGTAATGTCCTCTACATCTAACCTGACTGGTAATGTCCTCTTGTTCTACAGTATATAACTCTACATCTAACCTGACTAGTAATGTCCTCTTGTTCTACAGTATATAACTCTACATCTAACCTGACTAGTAATGTCCTCTTGTTCTACAGTATATAACTCTACATCTAACCTGACTAGTAATTTCCTCTTGTTCTACATTATATAACTCTATATCTAACCTAACTAGTAATGTCCTCTTGTTCTACAGTATATAACTCCACATCTAACCTGACTAGTAATGTCCTCTACATCTAACCTGACTAGTAATGTCCTCTTGTTCTACAGTATATAACTCTACATCTAACCTGACTAGCAATGTCCTCTACATCTAACCTGACTAGTAATGTCCTCTTGTTCTACAGTATATGACTCTACATCTAACCTGACTAGTAATGTCCTCTTGTTCTACAGTATATAACTCTACATCTAACCTGACTAGTAATGTCCTCTTGTTCTACAGTATATAACTCTACATCTAACCTGACTAGTAATGTCCTCTTGTTCTACAGTATATAACTCCACATCTAACCTGACTAGTAATGTCCTCTACATCTAACCTGACTAGTAATGTCCTCTTGTTCTACAGTATATAACTCCACATCTAACCTGACTAGTAATGTCCTCTTGTTCTACAGTATATAACTCTACATCTAACCTGACTAGAAATGTCCTCTACATCTAACCTGACTAGTAATGTCCTCTAGTTCTACAGTATATAACTCTACATTTAACCTGACTAGTAATGTCCTCTACATCTAACCTGACTAGTAATGTCCTCTACATCTAACCTGACTAGTAATGTCCTCTGTTCTACAGTAAATAACTCTACATCTAACCTGACTAGTAATGTCCTCTTCTTCTACAGTATATAACTCTACATCTAACCTGACTAGTAATGTCCTCTACATCTAACCTAACTAGTAATGTCCTCTTGTTCTACAGTAAATAACTCTACATCTAACCTGACTAGTAATTTCCTCTTGTTCTACAGTATATAACTCTACATCTAACCTGACTAGTAATGTCCTCTTGTTCTACAGTATATAACTCTACATCTAACCTGACTAGTAATGTCCTCTACATCTAACCTAACTAGTAATGTCCTCTTGTTCTACAGTATATAACTCTACATCTAACCTGACTAGTAATGTCCTCTTGTTCTACAGTATATAACTCTACATCTAACCTGACTAGTAATGTCCTCTACATCTAACCTGACTAGTAATGTCCTCTTGTTCTACAGTATATAACTCTACATCTAACCTGACTAGTAATGTCCTCTTGTTCTACAACATATAACTCTACATCTAACCTGACTAGTAATGTCCTCTTGTTCTACATTATATAACTCTATATCTAACCTGACTAGTAATGTCCTCTTGTTCTACAGTATATAACTCTACATCTAACCTGACTAGTAATGTCCTCTTGTTCTACAGTATATAACTCTACATCTAACCTGACTAGTAATGTCCTCTAGTTCTACAGTATATAACTCTACATCTAACCTGACTAGTAATGTCCTCTACATCTAACCTGACTAGTAATGTCCTCTACATCTAACCTAACTAGTAATGTCCTCTTGTTCTACAGTACATAACTCTACATCTAACCTGACTAGTAATGTCCTCTTGTTCTACAGTATATAACTCTACATCTTACCTGACTAGTAATGTCCTCTACATCTAACCTGACTGGTAATGTCCTCTTGTTCTACAGTATATAACTCTACATCTAACCTGACTAGTAATGTCCTCTTGTTCTACAGTATATAACTCTACATCTAACCTGACTAGTAATGTCCTCTTGTTCTACAGTATATAACTCTACATCTAACCTGACTAGTAATTTCCTCTTGTTCTACATTATATAACTCTATATCTAACCTAACTAGTAATGTCCTCTTGTTCTACAGTATATAACTCCACATCTAACCTGACTAGTAATGTCCTCTACATCTAACCTGACTAGTAATGTCCTCTTGTTCTACAGTATATAACTCTACATCTAACCTGACTAGCAATGTCCTCTACATCTAACCTGACTAGTAATGTCCTCTTGTTCTACAGTATATGACTCTACATCTAACCTGACTAGTAATGTCCTCTTGTTCTACAGTATATAACTCTACATCTAACCTGACTAGTAATGTCCTCTTGTTCTACAGTATATAACTCTACATCTAACCTGACTAGTAATGTCCTCTTGTTCTACAGTATATAACTCCACATCTAACCTGACTAGTAATGTCCTCTTGTTCTACAGTATATAACTCTACATCTAACCTGACTAGAAATGTCCTCTACATCTAACCTGACTAGTAATGTCCTCTAGTTCTACAGTATATAACTCTACATTTAACCTGACTAGTAATGTCCTCTACATCTAACCTGACTAGTAATGTCCTCTACATCTAACCTGACTAGTAATGTCCTCTTGTTCTACAGTAAATAACTCTACATCTAACCTGACTAGTAATTTCCTCTTGTTCTACAGTGTATAACTCTACATCTAACCTGACTAGTAATGTCCTCTTCTTCTACAGTATATAACTCTACATCTAACCTGACTAGTAATGTCCTCTACATCTAACCTAACTAGTAATGTCCTCTTGTTCTACAGTAAATAACTCTACATCTAACCTGACTATTAATTTCCTCTTGTTCTACAGTATATAACTCTACATCTAACCTGACTAGTAATGTCCTCTTGTTCTACAGTATATAACTCTACATCTAACCTGACTAGTAATGTCCTCTACATCTAACCTAACTAGTAATGTCCTCTTGTTCTACAGTATATAACTCTACATCTAACCTGACTAGTAATGTCCTCTTGTTCTACAGTATATAACTCTACATCTAACCTGACTAGTAATGTCCTCTACATCTAACCTGACTAGTAATGTCCTCTTGTTCTACAGTATATAACTCTACATCTAACCTGACTAGTAATGTCCTCTTGTTCTACAACATATAACTCTACATCTAACCTGACTAGTAATGTCCTCTTGTTCTACATTATATAACTCTATATCTAACCTGACTAGTAATGTCCTCTTGTTCTACAGTATATAACTCTACATCTAAACTGACTAGTAATGTCCTCTTGTTCTACAGTATATAACTCTACATCTAACCTGACTAGCAATGTCCTCTACATCTAACCTGACTAGTAATGTCCTCTTGTTCTACAGTATATAACTCCACATCTAACCTGACTAGAAATGTCCTCTACATCTAACCTGACTAGTAATGTCCTCTTGTTCTACAGTATATAACTCTACATCTGACCTGACTATTAATGCCCTCTAGTTCTACAGTATATAACCCTACATCTAACCTGACTAGTAATGTCCTCTTGTTCTACAGTATATAACTCTACATCTAACCTGACTAGCAATGTCCTCTACATCTAACCTGACTAGTAATGTCCTCTTGTTCTACAGTATATAACTCCACATCTAACCTGACTAGAAATGTCCTCTACATCTAACCTGACTAGTAATGTCCTCTTGTTCTACAGTATATAACTCTACATCTAACCTGACTAGTAATGCCCTCTAGTTCTACAGTATATAACTCTACATCTAACCTGACTAGTAATGTCCTCTACATCTAACCTCACTAGTAATGTCCTCTTGTTCTACAGTATATAACTCTACATCTAACCTGACTAGTATTGTCCTCTTGTTCTACAGTATAAAACTCTACATCTAACCTGACTAGTAATGTCCTCTTGTTCTACAGTATATAACTCTACATCTAACCTGACTAGTAATTTCCTCTTGTTCTACAGTGTATAACTCTACATCTAACCTGACTAGTAATGTCCTCTTGTTCTACAGTATATAACTCTACATCTAACCTGACTAGTAATGTCCTCTTGTTCTACAGTATATAACTCTACATCTAACCTGACTAGTAATGTCCTCTTGTTCTACAGTATATAACTCTACATCTAACCTGACTAGTAATGTCCTCTACATCTAACCTGACTAGTAATGTCCTCTACATCTAACCTAACTAGTAATGTCCTCTTGTTCTACAGTATATAACTCTACATCTAACCTGACTAGAAATGTCCTCTTCTTCTACAGTATATAACTATACATCTAACCTGACTAGTAATGTCCTCTTCTTCTACAGTATATAACTCTACATCTAACCTGACTAGTAATGGCCTCTACATCTAACCTAACTAGTAATGTCCTCTTGTTCTACAGTATATAACTCTACATCTAACCTGACTAGTAATGCCCTCTTGTTCTACAGTATATAACTCTACATCTAACCTGACTAGTAATGTCCTCTACATCTAACCTGACTAGTAATGTCCTCTTGTTCTACAGTATATAACTCTACATCTAACCTGACTAGTAATGTCCTCTTGTTCTACAGCATATAACTCTACATCTAACCTGACTAGTAATGTCCTCTACATCTAACCTGACTAGTAATGTCCTCTACATCTAACCTGACTAGTAATGTCCTCTTGTTCTACAGTATATAACTCTACATCTAACCTGACTAGTAATGTCCTCTACATCTAACCTGACTAGTAATGTCCTCTACATCTAACCTGACTAGTAATGTCCTCTTGTTCTACATTATATAACTCTATATCTAACCTGACTAGTAATGTCCTCTTGTTCTACAGTATATAACTCTACATCTAAACTGACTAGTAATGTCCTCTTGTTCTACAGTATATAACTCTACATCTAACCTGACTAGCAATGTCCTCTACATCTAACCTGACTAGTAATGTCCTCTTGTTCTACAGTATATGACTCTACATCTAACCTGACTAGTAATGTCCTCTTGTTCTACAGTATATAACTCTACATCTAACCTGACTAGTAATGTCCTCTTGTTCTACAGTATATAACTCTACATCTAACCTGACTAGTAATGTCCTCTTGTTCTACAGTATATAACTCCACATCTAACCTGAACTAGTAATGTCCTCTACATCTAACCTGACTAGTAATGTCCTCTTGTTCTACAGTATATAACTCCACATCTAACCTGACTAGTAATGTCCTCTTGTTCTACAGTATATAACTCTACATCTAACCTGACTAGAAATGTCCTCTACATCTAACCTGACTAGTAATGTCCTCTAGTTCTACAGTATATAACTCTACATTTAACCTGACTAGTAATGTCCTCTACATCTAACCTGACTAGTAATGTCCTCTACATCTAACCTGACTAGTAATGTCCTCTTGTTCTACAGTAAATAACTCTACATCTAACCTGACTAGTAATTTCCTCTTGTTCTACAGTGTATAACTCTACATCTAACCTGACTAGTAATGTCCTCTTCTTCTACAGTATATAACTCTACATCTAACCTGACTAGTAATGTCCTCTACATCTAACCTAACTAGTAATGTCCTCTTGTTCTACAGTAAATAACTCTACATCTAACCTGAACTAGTAATTTCCTCTTGTTCTACAGTATATAACTCTACATCTAACCTGACTAGTAATGTCCTCTTGTTCTACAGTATATAACTCTACATCTAACCTGACTAGTAATGTCCTCTACATCTAACCTAACTAGTAATGTCCTCTTGTTCTACAGTATATAACTCTACATCTAACCTGACTAGTAATGTCCTCTTGTTCTACAGTATATAACTCTACATCTAACCTGACTAGTAATGTCCTCTACATCTAACCTGACTAGTAATGTCCTCTTGTTCTACAGTATATAACTCTACATCTAACCTGACTAGTAATGTCCTCTTGTTCTACAACATATAACTCTACATCTAACCTGACTAGTAATGTCCTCTACATCTAGACCTGACTAGTAATGTCCTCTACATCTAACCTGACTAGTAATGTCCTCTACCATCTAACCTGACTAGTAATGTCCTCTACAATCTAACCTGACTAGTAATGTCCTCTTGTTCTACATTATATAACTCTATATCTAACCTGACTAGTAATGTCCTCTTGTTCTACAGTATATAACTCTACATCTAAACTGACTAGTAATGTCCTCGTTGTTCTACAGTATATAACTCTACATCTAACCTGACTAGTAATGTCCTCTACATCTAACCTGACTAGTAATGTCCTCTTGTTCTACAGTATATAACTCTACATCTAACCTGACTAGTAATGTCCTCTACATCTAACCTGACTAGTAATGTCCTCTTGTTCTACAGTATATAACTCTACATCTAACCTGACTAGTAATGTCCTCTACATCTAACCTGACTAGTAATGTCCTCTTGTTCTACAGTATATAACTCTACATCTAACCTGACTAGTAATGTCCTCTACATCTAACCTGACTAGTAATGTCCTCTTGTTCTACAGTATATAACTCTACATCTAACCTGACTAGTAATGTCCTCTACATCTAACCTGACTAGTAATGTCCTCTTGTTCTACAGTATATAACTCTACATCTAACCTGACTAGTAATGTCCTCTTGTTCTACAGTATATAACTCTACATCTAACCTGACTAGTAATGTCCTCTACATCTAACCTGACTAGTAATGTCCTCTTGTTCTACAGTATATAACTCTACATCTAACCTGACTAGTAATGTCCTCTTGTTCTACAGTATAAAACTCTACATCTAACCTGACTAGTAATGTCCTCTTGTTCTACAGTATATAACTCTACATCTAACCTGACTAGTAATGTCCTCTTGTTCTACAGTATATAACTCTACATCTAACCTGACTAGTAATGTCCTCTTGTTCTACAGTATATAACTCTACATCTAACCTGACTAGTAATGTCCTCTTGTTCTACAGTATATAACTCTACATCTAACCTGACTAGTAATGTCCTCTTGTTCTACAGTATATAACTCTACATCTAACCTGACTAGTAATGTCCTCTACATCTAACCTGACTAGTAATGTCCTCTACATCTAACCTGACTAGTAATGTCCTCTTGTTCTACAGTATATAACTCTACATCTAACCTGACTAGTAATGTCCTCTTGTTCTACAGTATATAACTCTACATCTAACCTGACTAGTAATGTCCTCTTGTTCTACAGTATATAACTCTACATCTAACCTGACTAGTAATGTCCTCTTGTTCTACAGTATATAACTCTACATCTAACCTGACTAGTAATGTCCTCTTGTTCTACAGTATATAACTCTACATCTAACCTGACTAGTAATGTCCTCTACATCTAACCTGACTAGTAATGTCCTCTTGTTCTACAGTATATAACTCTACATCTAACCTGACTAGTAATGTCCTCTTGTTCTACAGTATATAACTCTACATCTAACCTGACTAGTAATGTCCTCTACATCTAACCTGACTAGTAATGTCCTCTTGTTCTACAGTATATAACTCTACATCTAACCTGACTAGTAATGTCCTCTTGTTCTACAGTATATAACTCTACATCTAACCTGACTAGTAATGTCCTCTACATCTAACCTGACTAGTAATGTCCTCTACATCTAACCTGACTAGTAATGTCCTCTTGTTCTACAGTATATAACTCTACATCTAACCTGACTAGTAATGTCCTCTACATCTAACCTGACTAGTAATGTCCTCTACATCTAACCTGACTAGTAATGTCCTCTTGTTCTACAGTATATAACTCTACATCTAACCTGACTAGTAATGTCCTCTTGTTCTACAGTATATAACTCTACATCTAACCTGACTAGTAATGTCCTCTTGTTCTACAGTATATAACTCTACATCTAACCTGACTAGTAATGTCCTCTACATCTAACCTGACTAGTAATGTCCTCTTGTTCTACAGTATATAACTCTACATCTAACCTGACTAGTAATGTCCTCTACATCTAACCTGACTAGTAATGTCCTCTTGTTCTACAGTATATAACTCTACATCTAACCTGACTAGTAATGTCCTCTTGTTCTACAGTATATAACTCTACATCTAACCTGACTAGTAATGTCCTCTACATCTAACCTGACTAGTAATGTCCTCTTGTTCTACAGTATATAACTCTACATCTAACCTGACTAGTAATGTCCTCTTGTTCTACAGTATATAACTCTACATCTAACCTGACTAGTAATGTCCTCTACATCTAACCTGACTAGTAATGTCCTCTTGTTCTACAGTATATAACTCTACATCTAACCTGACTAGTAATGTCCTCTTGTTCTACAGTATATAACTCTACATCTAACCTGACTAGTAATGTCCTCTTGTTCTACAGTATATAACTCTACATCTAACCTGACTAGTAATGTCCTCTTGTTCTACAGTATATAACTCTACATCTAACCTGACTAGTAATGTCCTCTACATCTAACCTGACTAGTAATGTCCTCTACATCTAACCTGACTAGTAATGTCCTCTTGTTCTACAGTATATAACTCTACATCTAACCTGACTAGTAATGTCCTCTACATCTAACCTGACTAGTAATGTCCTCTTGTTCTACAGTATATAACTCTACATCTAACCTGACTAGTAATGTCCTCTTGTTCTACAGTATATAACTCTACATCTAACCTGACTAGTAATGTCCTCTACATCTAACCTGACTAGTAATGTCCTCTTGTTCTACAGTATATAACTCTACATCTAACCTGACTAGTAATGTCCTCTTGTTCTACAGTATATAACTCTACATCTAACCTGACTAGTAATGTCCTCTACATCTAACCTGACTAGTAATGTCCTCTTGTTCTACAGTATATAACTCTACATCTAACCTGACTAGTAATGTCCTCTTGTTCTACAGTATATAACTCTACATCTAACCTGACTAGTAATGTCCTCTTGTTCTACAGTATATAACTCTACATCTAACCTGACTAGTAATGTCCTCTTGTTCTACAGTATATAACTCTACATCTAACCTGACTAGTAATGTCCTCTACATCTAACCTGACTAGTAATGTCCTCTACATCTAACCTGACTAGTAATGTCCTCTTGTTCTACAGTATATAACTCTACATCTAACCTGACTAGTAATGTCCTCTTGTTCTACAGTATATAACTCTACATCTAACCTGACTAGTAATGTCCTCTTGTTCTACAGTATATAACTCTACATCTAACCTGACTAGTAATGTCCTCTTGTTCTACAGTATATAACTCTACATCTAACCTGACTAGTAATGTCCTCTTGTTCTACAGTATATAACTCTACATCTAACCTGACTAGTAATGTCCTCTACATCTAACCTGACTAGTAATGTCCTCTTGTTCTACAGTATATAACTCTACATCTAACCTGACTAGTAATGTCCTCTTGTTCTACAGTATATAACTCTACATCTAACCTGACTAGTAATGTCCTCTACATCTAACCTGACTAGTAATGTCCTCTTGTTCTACAGTATATAACTCTACATCTAACCTGACTAGTAATGTCCTCTTGTTCTACAGTATATAACTCTACATCTAACCTGACTAGTAATGTCCTCTACATCTAACCTGACTAGTAATGTCCTCTACATCTAACCTGACTAGTAATGTCCTCTTGTTCTACAGTATATAACTCTACATCTAACCTGACTAGTAATGTCCTCTACATCTAACCTGACTAGTAATGTCCTCTACATCTAACCTGACTAGTAATGTCCTCTTGTTCTACAGTATATAACTCTACATCTAACCTGACTAGTAATGTCCTCTTGTTCTACAGTATATAACTCTACATCTAACCTGACTAGTAATGTCCTCTTGTTCTACAGTATATAACTCTACATCTAACCTGACTAGTAATGTCCTCTACATCTAACCTGACTAGTAATGTCCTCTTGTTCTACAGTATATAACTCTACATCTAACCTGACTAGTAATGTCCTCTACATCTAACCTGACTAGTAATGTCCTCTTGTTCTACAGTATATAACTCTACATCTAACCTGACTAGTAATGTCCTCTTGTTCTACAGTATATAACTCTACATCTAACCTGACTAGTAATGTCCTCTTGTTCTACAGTATATAACTCTACATCTAACCTGACTAGTAATGTCCTCTACATCTAACCTGACTAGTAATGTCCTCTTGTTCTACAGTATATAACTCTACATCTAACCTGACTAGTAATGTCCTCTTGTTCTACAGTATATAACTCTACATCTAACCTGACTAGTAATGTCCTCTACATCTAACCTGACTAGTAATGTCCTCTTGTTCTACAGTATATAACTCTACATCTAACCTGACTAGTAATGTCCTCTTGTTCTACAGTATATAACTCTACATCTAACCTGACTAGTAATGTCCTCTTGTTCTACAGTATATAACTCTACATCTAACCTGACTAGTAATGTCCTCTTGTTCTACAGTATATAACTCTACATCTAACCTGACTAGTAATGTCCTCTTGTTCTACAGTATATAACTCTACATCTAACCTGACTAGTAATGTCCTCTTGTTCTACAGTATATAACTCTACATCTAACCTGACTAGTAATGTCCTCTTGTTCTACAGTATATAACTCTACATCTAACCTGACTAGTAATGTCCTCTACATCTAACCTGACTAGTAATGTCCTCTACATCTAACCTGACTAGTAATGTCCTCTTGTTCTACAGTATATAACTCTACATCTAACCTGACTAGTAATGTCCTCTTGTTCTACAGTATATAACTCTACATCTAACCTGACTAGTAATGTCCTCTACATCTAACCTGACTAGTAATGTCCTCTTGTTCTACAGTATATAACTCTACATCTAACCTGACTAGTAATGTCCTCTTGTTCTACAGTATATAACTCTACATCTAACCTGACTAGTAATGTCCTCTTGTTCTACAGTATATAACTCTACATCTAACCTGACTAGTAATGTCCTCTACATCTAACCTGACTAGTAATGTCCTCTACATCTAACCTGACTAGTAATGTCCTCTTGTTCTACAGTATATAACTCTACATCTAACCTGACTAGTAATGTCCTCTACATCTAACCTGACTAGTAATGTCCTCTACATCTAACCTGACTAGTAATGTCCTCTTGTTCTACAGTATATAACTCTACATCTAACCTGACTAGTAATGTCCTCTTGTTCTACAGTATATAACTCTACATCTAACCTGACTAGTAATGTCCTCTTGTTCTACAGTATATAACTCTACATCTAACCTGACTAGTAATGTCCTCTTGTTCTACAGTATATAACTCTACATCTAACCTGACTAGTAATGTCCTCTACATCTAACCTGACTAGTAATGTCCTCTTGTTCTACAGTATATAACTCTACATCTAACCTGACTAGTAATGTCCTCTACATCTAACCTGACTAGTAATGTCCTCTTGTTCTACAGTATATAACTCTACATCTAACCTGACTAGTAATGTCCTCTTGTTCTACAGTATATAACTCTACATCTAACCTGACTAGTAATGTCCTCTACATCTAACCTGACTAGTAATGTCCTCTTGTTCTACAGTATATAACTCTACATCTAACCTGACTAGTAATGTCCTCTTGTTCTACAGTATATAACTACATCTAACCTGACTAGTAATGTCCTCTTGTTCTACAGTATATAACTCTACATCTAACCTGACTAGTAATGTCCTCTACATCTAACCTGACTAGTAATGTCCTCTTGTTCTACAGTATATAACTCTACATCTAACCTGACTAGTAATGTCCTCTACATCTAACCTGACTAGTAATGTCCTCTTGTTCTACAGTATATAACTCTACATCTAACCTGACTAGTAATGTCCTCTACATCTAACCTGACTAGTAATGTCCTCTTGTTCTACAGTATATAACTCTACATCTAACCTGACTAGTAATGTCCTCTACATCTAACCTGACTAGTAATGTCCTCTTGTTCTACAGTATATAACTCTACATCTAACCTGACTAGTAATGTCCTCTTGTTCTACAGTATATAACTCTACATCTAACCTGACTAGTAATGTCCTCTTGTTCTACAGTATATAACTCTACATCTAACCTGACTAGTAATGTCCTCTACATCTAACCTGACTAGTAATGTCCTCTACATCTAACCTGACTAGTAATGTCCTCTTGTTCTACAGTATATAACTCTACATCTAACCTGACTAGTAATGTCCTCTTGTTCTACAGTATATAACTCTACATCTAACCTGACTAGTAATGTCCTCTTGTTCTACAGTATATAACTCTACATCTAACCTGACTAGTAATGTCCTCTACATCTAACCTGACTAGTAATGTCCTCTACATCTAACCTGACTAGTAATGTCCTCTTGTTCTACAGTATATAACTCTACATCTAACCTGACTAGTAATGTCCTCTTGTTCTACAGTATATAACTCTACATCTAACCTGACTAGTAATGTCCTCTTGTTCTACAGTATATAACTCTACATCTAACCTGACTAGTAATGTCCTCTTGTTCTACAGTATATAACTCTACATCTAACCTGACTAGTAATGTCCTCTACATCTAACCTGACTAGTAATGTCCTCTTGTTCTACAGTATATAACTCTACATCTAACCTGACTAGTAATGTCCTCTACATCTAACCTGACTAGTAATGTCCTCTTGTTCTACAGTATATAACTCTACATCTAACCTGACTAGTAATGTCCTCTACATCTAACCTGACTAGTAATGTCCTCTTGTTCTACAGTATATAACTCTACATCTAACCTGACTAGTAATGTCCTCTTGTTCTACAGTATAAAACTCTACATCTAACCTGACTAGTAATGTCCTCTTGTTCTACAGTATATAACTCTACATCTAACCTGACTAGTAATGTCCTCTTGTTCTACAGTATATAACTCTACATCTAACCTGACTAGTAATGTCCTCTACATCTAACCTGACTAGTAATGTCCTCTTGTTCTACAGTATATAACTCTACATCTAACCTGACTAGTAATGTCCTCTACATCTAACCTGACTAGTAATGTCCTCTTGTTCTACAGTATATAACTCTACATCTAACCTGACTAGTAATGTCCTCTACATCTAACCTGACTAGTAATGTCCTCTTGTTCTACAGTATATAACTCTACATCTAACCTGACTAGTAATGTCCTCTTGTTCTACAGTATATAACTCTACATCTAACCTGACTAGTAATGTCCTCTTGTTCTACAGTATATAACTCTACATCTAACCTGACTAGTAATGTCCTCTACATCTAACCTGACTAGTAATGTCCTCTACATCTAACCTGACTAGTAATGTCCTCTTGTTCTACAGTATATAACTCTACATCTAACCTGACTAGTAATGTCCTCTTGTTCTACAGTATATAACTCTACATCTAACCTGACTAGTAATGTCCTCTTGTTCTACAGTATATAACTCTACATCTAACCTGACTAGTAATGTCCTCTACATCTAACCTGACTAGTAATGTCCTCTACATCTAACCTGACTAGTAATGTCCTCTTGTTCTACAGTATATAACTCTACATCTAACCTGACTAGTAATGTCCTCTTGTTCTACAGTATATAACTCTACATCTAACCTGACTAGTAATGTCCTCTTGTTCTACAGTATATAACTCTACATCTAACCTGACTAGTAATGTCCTCTTGTTCTACAGTATATAACTCTACATCTAACCTGACTAGTAATGTCCTCTACATCTAACCTGACTAGTAATGTCCTCTTGTTCTACAGTATATAACTCTACATCTAACCTGACTAGTAATGTCCTCTACATCTAACCTGACTAGTAATGTCCTCTTGTTCTACAGTATATAACTCTACATCTAACCTGACTAGTAATGTCCTCTTGTTCTACAGTATATAACTCTACATCTAACCTGACTAGTAATGTCCTCTACATCTAACCTGACTAGTAATGTCCTCTTGTTCTACAGTATATAACTCTACATCTAACCTGACTAGTAATGTCCTCTTGTTCTACAGTATATAACTCTACATCTAACCTGACTAGTAATGTCCTCTTGTTCTACAGTATATAACTCTACATCTAACCTGACTAGTAATGTCCTCTACATCTAACCTGACTAGTAATGTCCTCTTGTTCTACA
Organism: Oncorhynchus mykiss; assembly: GCF_013265735.2. Classification (NCBI taxonomy): domain Eukaryota; kingdom Metazoa; phylum Chordata; class Actinopteri; order Salmoniformes; family Salmonidae; genus Oncorhynchus; species Oncorhynchus mykiss. The sequence continues at coordinate 1,195,626 of NC_048573.1, read as the reverse complement.
GTATATAACTCTACATCTAACCTGACTAGTAATGTCCTCTTGTTCTACAGTATATAACTCTACATCTAACCTGACTAGTAATGTCCTCTACATCTAACCTGACTAGTAATGTCCTCTTGTTCTACAGTATATAACTCTACATCTAACCTGACTAGTAATGTCCTCTACATCTAACCTGACTAGTAATGTCCTCTTGTTCTACAGTATATAACTCTACATCTAACCTGACTAGTAATGTCCTCTACATCTAACCTGACTAGTAATGTCCTCTTGTTCTACAGTATATAACTCTACATCTAACCTGACTAGTAATGTCCTCTTGTTCTACAGTATATAACTCTACATCTAACCTGACTAGTAATGTCCTCTTGTTCTACAGTATATAACTCTACATCTAACCTGACTAGTAATGTCCTCTTGTTCTACAGTATATAACTCTACATCTAACCTGACTAGTAATGTCCTCTACATCTAACCTGACTAGTAATGTCCTCTACATCTAACCTGACTAGTAATGTCCTCTTGTTCTACAGTATATAACTCTACATCTAACCTGACTAGTAATGTCCTCTTGTTCTACAGTATATAACTCTACATCTAACCTGACTAGTAATGTCCTCTTGTTCTACAGTATATAACTCTACATCTAACCTGACTAGTAATGTCCTCTTGTTCTACAGTATATAACTCTACATCTAACCTGACTAGTAATGTCCTCTACATCTAACCTGACTAGTAATGTCCTCTTGTTCTACAGTATATAACTCTACATCTAACCTGACTAGTAATGTCCTCTTGTTCTACAGTATATAACTCTACATCTAACCTGACTAGTAATGTCCTCTACATCTAACCTGACTAGTAATGTCCTCTTGTTCTACAGTATATAACTCTACATCTAACCTGACTAGTAATGTCCTCTTGTTCTACAGTATATAACTCTACATCTAACCTGACTAGTAATGTCCTCTTGTTCTACAGTATATAACTCTACATCTAACCTGACTAGTAATGTCCTCTACATCTAACCTGACTAGTAATGTCCTCTTGTTCTACAGTATATAACTCTACATCTAACCTGACTAGTAATGTCCTCTACATCTAACCTGACTAGTAATGTCCTCTTGTTCTACAGTATATAACTCTACATCTAACCTGACTAGTAATGTCCTCTACATCTAACCTGACTAGTAATGTCCTCTTGTTCTACAGTATATAACTCTACATCTAACCTGACTAGTAATGTCCTCTTGTTCTACAGTATAAAACTCTACATCTAACCTGACTAGTAATGTCCTCTTGTTCTACAGTATATAACTCTACATCTAACCTGACTAGTAATGTCCTCTACATCTAACCTGACTAGTAATGTCCTCTACATCTAACCTAACTAGTAATGTCCTCTTGTTCTACAGTATATAACTCTACATCTAACCTGACTAGTAATGTCCTCTTGTTCTACAGTATATAACTCTACATCTAACCTGACTAGTAATGTCCTCTTGTTCTACAGTATATAACTCTACATCTAACCTGACTAGTAATGTCCTCTACATCTAACCTGACTAGTAATGTCCTCTACATCTAACCTAACTAGTAATGTCCTCTTGTTCTACAGTATATAACTCTACATCTAACCTGACTAGTAATGTCCTCTTGTTCTACAGTATATAACTCTACATCTAACCTGACTAGTAATGTCCTCTTGTTCTACAGTATATAACTCTACATCTAACCTGACTAGTAATGTCCTCTACATCTAACCTGACTAGTAATGTCCTCTACATCTAACCTGACTAGTAATGTCCTCTTGTTCTACAGTATATAACTCTACATCTAACCTGACTAGTAATGTCCTCTTGTTCTACAGTATATAACTCTACATCTAACCTGACTAGTAATGTCCTCTTGTTCTACAGTATATAACTCTACATCTAACCTGACTAGTAATGTCCTCTACATCTAACCTGACTAGTAATGTCCTCTTGTTCTACAGTATATAACTCTACATCTAACCTGACTAGTAATGTCCTCTACATCTAACCTGACTAGTAATGTCCTCTTGTTCTACAGTATATAACTCTACATCTAACCTGACTAGTAATGTCCTCTTGTTCTACAGTATATAACTCTACATCTAACCTGACTAGTAATGTCCTCTACATCTAACCTGACTAGTAATGTCCTCTTGTTCTACAGTATATAACTCTACATCTAACCTGACTAGTAATGTCCTCTTGTTCTACAGTATATAACTCTACATCTAACCTGACTAGTAATGTCCTCTTGTTCTACAGTATATAACTCTACATCTAACCTGACTAGTAATGTCCTCTACATCTAACCTGACTAGTAATGTCCTCTTGTTCTACAGTATATAACTCTACATCTAACCTGACTAGTAATGTCCTCTACATCTAACCTGACTAGTAATGTCCTCTTGTTCTACAGTATATAACTCTACATCTAACCTGACTAGTAATGTCCTCTACATCTAACCTGACTAGTAATGTCCTCTTGTTCTACAGTATATAACTCTACATCTAACCTGACTAGTAATGTCCTCTTGTTCTACAGTATATAACTCTACATCTAACCTGACTAGTAATGTCCTCTTGTTCTACAGTATATAACTCTACATCTAACCTGACTAGTAATGTCCTCTACATCTAACCTGACTAGTAATGTCCTCTACATCTAACCTGACTAGTAATGTCCTCTTGTTCTACAGTATATAACTCTACATCTAACCTGACTAGTAATGTCCTCTTGTTCTACAGTATATAACTCTACATCTAACCTGACTAGTAATGTCCTCTACATCTAACCTGACTAGTAATGTCCTCTTGTTCTACAGTATATAACTCTACATCTAACCTGACTAGTAATGTCCTCTACATCTAACCTGACTAGTAATGTCCTCTTGTTCTACAGTATATAACTCTACATCTAACCTGACTAGTAATGTCCTCTTGTTCTACAGTATATAACTCTACATCTAACCTGACTAGTAATGTCCTCTACATCTAACCTGACTAGTAATGTCCTCTTGTTCTACAGTATATAACTCTACATCTAACCTGACTAGTAATGTCCTCTTGTTCTACAGTATATAACTACATCTAACCTGACTAGTAATGTCCTCTTGTTCTACAGTATATAACTCTACATCTAACCTGACTAGTAATGTCCTCTACATCTAACCTGACTAGTAATGTCCTCTTGTTCTACAGTATATAACTCTACATCTAACCTGACTAGTAATGTCCTCTACATCTAACCTGACTAGTAATGTCCTCTTGTTCTACAGTATATAACTCTACATCTAACCTGACTAGTAATGTCCTCTACAT